>NC_065446.1:26150943-26456887 GCF_917563875.1 Diabrotica virgifera virgifera | reverse complement strand
TAACACGGCGTCAGAAAATTTTTGAAATAAACAATAATTTTTGGTGCTACGCGCAGGACAGCGGTGTTCGATCCACACAGGTTGATTTCCACCAAAATTTCTTCCAATCTTTATCTAATATATGTTTGTGAAATATTGTTTAAATAATTGCATATGTTTAAAAATAATAAACTTTTATTGTTTAAGTTAAAATATATGAACAAAGAAAGTTTTTGCTAATAAAAGTGTTATTTCAAAGGATAGAGTATGTGTTTTTATTTTGCAATAAACAAATTTATTTATTTATATCGAAATGTCATAAAAATTAAAATGTATCAATCATTATAAAAGGTCATTGGAATGCCCAATCAGAGCAACCTATCCGCTGTCCTGCGCGTAGCACCAATAATTAATGTTTATTTAAAAAAATTCCTGTCGCCGTGGTGTTAGGCGATTTTAATTTTACAAAATTGCAAATGAAAGGTACAGTACACTTCTATATGCAAAAAAATTTTCAACTTGCTATCTGCTTTATTTTCAGTCCTGTAACATTTTGAAGAAATGAATTTTTTTTACCAAAGCTGGATTGCAAAATTTGTTTTGCAAAATCTATTAAACCAGTCTTAATGAAATTTACGGTATTGTTTTACTGTATCATAAAATTTTTCAGGGTGAAATATGAAGGTCCTAAGTGTAGCATAAATGGTTGAAAAACGTAAAATGCGAATACTTGTTTTTGTATGTTTTTTTCACAATTATTGCTATTTTGCAACAAGGGTGACTATTTCTTAAATTTTTAACAAATTCTATATTGTAGGAAATTTAATTACGCAACTTTTATGTCAGTACAACTTTTCTCGGAAATGAATACTTTTAAAGTTATAATCAAAAAACCAAGAGAAAAATCGAATTTTTCCTTAATTTTTTGACGTTTTGATTATTTAAACAATGTTCCGGACCTTTTTGAGAGGGAGGATAACTCAAATATTATTATTCGATTTATTTTTAAGCAATTTCTGCAAAAAAATTTGAGTCACCTCTCAACGTCCAAATGTACTAATATTTTTACAGATGCGCCCCGGTCTACGTCTACTTTCATAAAAATATACTTTGCACACTATACTAACACCAGGAATTAATAATTATACAAATCTGTTAAAATATTCTAGGAACAAAGGGAAATTAATGTCTACAAAACTCCAAAACCAAAGTTTTCACGGCACATAAAACGTTAATGAAGCTTGTGTATCGTTTCTGCAGAAGCTAATGCTGTTGGATCCTTGGAGGGATAATTAAAGTCTGTCGCCAACTAACGAAGCTAAACATACACATTCATCACTCGTCCCTTACCTCCTAGCGCTATCACCCCGGCAAGACCACTCGTGTCGTTTCTATTTTCTCTACACTTTAAAAAGCGTGTAAATATGTTTTTTTAAACTTTTTTGTCTATTTTGTATTCTACATAAATGTGTTTTTAAGTCAATTTCTTAAGGGTCACAATAATTGGTTTTCCGTAATTTTGTTTTTTCCCATTGATAACTATTTTCATTTCAGTAGGTACTTATGACTACTGTCCTAGGTTTGAAGCTAAGCTAATCTAAACAAGACAACATGCAGTGTCAAACGTGGCAAATGCGTATTGCATATT
Organism: Diabrotica virgifera virgifera; assembly: GCF_917563875.1. Lineage (NCBI taxonomy): Eukaryota > Metazoa > Arthropoda > Insecta > Coleoptera > Chrysomelidae > Diabrotica > Diabrotica virgifera. Next base: position 26,455,260 of record NC_065446.1, on the reverse strand, counting down.
ATACGCTCCAAAATGGAAAAAGGCTCAGGATGCGGGATATACTCCAGATCATTGAATCTTAGTATAAAATGGGATGTGGGCAAAAATGCCAGCATAGTCCCACTGAACTGGCTGGTATCTCCTTAGCCACAAAAGAGAAAATACGAAAAGGTATAGCCGATAAAACCATAACAATCTGCACAAACCGCAGACAAGCACTACTAACCCTGAATAGACCACGTGTCAAAACAGGGTTAGTAATGGAGTGTCATGAGTCATTAGCCCAAGCTTCGGATGGTAAAAATTTTCTGAGATGGGTTAAAGGACACAATAGAAATAAAGGCAACCGCATTGCTGATCAGCTAGTTAGGAAGGCTGCAGGCCAAGACTCTTAGGACCTGATGATCTTTTTGGCTGGTCAACTACAACAATCACGGAAATTGTCAAATGTCACTTCCATAAGCAAACCGTGAAAAGATGGGAAGAAAGGCCAGGACGCACACTTCCCAAGGTGCCTTGAGAAGTGAGCATCAGAAAAGTACTTGAGAATGATCAGGAAAAACCTACGCTTGACAGATGGCTATTTAACTGGCCATTGTTAACTAAGCAAACACCTCCACACACTGGAGCTCGTAGACACACGTCTATAAGACTCAGGGTTACTGCCATCATCAACTGGGGCTTTCCAAGTGTATAGTCGTCGCTTGGGTAGTTTATACCAAGTGTTTGCAATGATCATATCGTTTTCTTTACAAAATTCATACAATATGTATGTATGTATATCCTCATACATACCTCTCATAATCTTTACATATTCACCAGGGACCACCTTTCTTATTGAGTGGGCACCACAGATTCTCTCGAGAAACTTTATCATACGCTTTCTCTAGATCAATAGTTTGTCATATGCCATAGCCATATGAAAGTTTGTTTCTTTATTCCTGTATTTTGCCATCAATTACCTTATAATGAAAATTGCATCTGTTGTTGATCTGTTCTGCATAAAGCCAAATTGATTCTCGGATATTTCGGTCTCTTCATGTATCCGTTTATCAATTACTTTTTCCCATATTTTCATGGTGTGACTAAGTAGTCTTATAGCCCTGTAGTTTGTACATTGTTGTATATCTCCCCTCATTTTGTAAACAGGTACTAATATACTGCTTCTCCATTCATCCGACTTTTGTCTAACTAAGGCCGCGTTCAGAGTGAACGAGCAAAGAGCAAAGAGCAAAGAGCAAAGAGCAAAGCGGAGAAATCAAACTCATACTGGGAAATGGAGGTACACAGAATGCTAGCAAAGAGCAAAGCGGCGAAACCAAACAAGTTTGATTTCTCCGCTCGCACTCTTTGGTCCATGTGGTGAGACCACTCCCGTCTGAAAAAAATTTTGATTCGGTTTCTTTGTCAATTCCTATTCAAAAATGTCCCCTTTAAACAAATCTGAAGAGCACCGGGCGGAATTTTTGGGCAGAAATTGTTTAAACAATTTTATCTACTCTATGTTATATTATGTGTAAGTTTTTAGTTTGTGAAATCTGTCATTCTAGATAGCAGTGCGTGAAGTGTTTAAAGTGAGCGTGAAGTAACAATGTATTTTAAATGGGACTTACTTTGTCGCACTGTTTTTAACACACTTTCATATAATCAAATATCCTTAACTTTGGCGTTGTCATGGTGATGACATAATGAGCAATAAATTACGACAAAAGGTTTTACAGTTTTGTGGTTTGAAAGAAGTTAGACTTTTTAAATGTCAAAGTTCTAAAAATTGTAGAATAGAAATGAATTCCAGTGACGAAGAGTTACAGCTTTTTTATTTGTCTATGGTAGAGTAGACAAAATATTGTATGAAACTGTGCGTGAAGTACTTTTTGCGAACTTACGCGATGTATAGCACTCGCTCCGCTGTCGCTCGTGCTCTAAATATCGCGTGCGTTCGCAAAAAGCATACTTCACGAACTGTTTCATAAATAACTATTTTTAAACAAATACAAAAGATCACGTTTTTTTGCTCCGGAACATATATATTTAGGTTTTTTGGGTTATTCTAAACAAAAAAGGTATCTTGTAATTTTTCCCAAAAATTAATAGTGTTCGAGTTATAGGCGACTTAAAATCTGAAAAATGCGAAAATACGCATTTTCGAGGCTTAAAAATTCATATTTCAATTAGTATTTTTGAGGTTGCCAGATACTTAAATTGATGATTAAACATTCAGCTTCGATTCTGAAGAGTAATCGCGTCTAACCTTAATTTATACCGTTGTTTTTTAATTGTTAATATGCGTAATATGTTGTAATATGCGTGTTTATCCGATTTTTTTGCCGGTGCGGCGCGCTCTATTTCAAAAATATCCTATTTCCTCCGAAAATTATTTTTTCTAGATTTTTGGGACATTCTAAATAAAATAAGTTTCTTGACATTTTTCTCAAAAGTTAATAGTTTTAAAGTTATAAGTTAATAAAAGACTCATTTTTGGATATTAAATCCCTTATAACTTTAAAACTGTTAACTTTTGGGAAAAATGTCAAGAAACTTATTTTATTTAGAAAATCCCAAAAAAATCTAGAAAAAATAATTTTCGGAGGAAAATAGGAGATTTTTGAAATAGAGCGCGCCGCACCGGCAAAAAAATCGGATAAACACGCATATTTAACAATTAAAAAACATCGGTATAAATTAAGGTTAGACGCGATCACTCTTCAGAGTCTTGAAGCTCAGTGTTTAAACTTCAATTTAAGTATCTGGCAACCTCAAAAATACTAATTTAAATATGAGTTTTTAGGCCTCGAAAATGCGTATTTTCGCATGTTTCAGATTTTAAATTGCCTATAACTCGAAAACTATCAATTTTTGAGAACATTTACAAGATACCTTTGTTGTTTAGAATGACCCACAAAACTTAAAAATATATGTTCCAGAGCAAAAAACGTGACCTTTTGTATTTGTTTAAAAAAATTGTTTAAACAATTTCTGCCCAAAAATTCCGCCCGGCACCCTTCAGATTTGTTTAAAGGAAATTTTAAAATATTTTTAAATAGGAATCCACAAAGAGACCGAATCGGAAATTTTTTTCAGACGGGAGCGGTCTCACTACATGGACTACTGTGAGAGTAAAGAGCAAATATCCTACCCTGCCGAGTGGAAAAGAACTAAACTCTCGTCTAGCGTAACTACCCGCTATTAGCACTTCTTTGCTCTTTGCTCTTTGCTCGTCCACTCTGAACGTGCACTTTTTGCTCTTTGCTCTTTGCTCTTTGCTCTTTGCTCGTCCACTCTGAACGCGGCCTTACATAATTCTATTAAATAAGCCTGTTAGCCAACTTGTTCCTGTCTCTCCTTATGCTATCCATACTTCCCCAGGAATATCATCTGGTCCGACTACTTTCCCTTTCTTTATTTTTTGATGCGTTTAAGCCACTTCCCCGTTTGTTATTTTGGTGACCATTGCTGTTACTGTTTCCGTTAACGCACAGGTTTTCTGTCAAATTCTTCATTTAATAAACTATAAAGGACTTCCACAATCTCTTTTTGACATCCCTTTTGTGAATTAGTATTTTATTATTTTCATCTCGGATATTTCAAATCTTTTGCTGTCTTGGCTCTTTGTTTGGCTATTTTATATATCTTTGTTTCGATTTCCCTGGTATCAACTTGATCGTATAGATTTGTACTTATACGCTTCTGCTTCAGCTATTGCTACTGCTACTTTCGCTTCCTTTTTGGCGACCATATATAGGCCAGGGTAATAAGACAAAAATATACGTGTCCGTGACACTTCAACAGCCAGGGTACTTTTTTTTTTTTTTTTTTTTTTTCGTCTTTAAAGAGGGGGGGTCTGGAATCTTCAAAAGACACCTCAGTCCAGAACGCCGCCTGACTGACCTTAGTGCAGGATTCATTCTTCGTAGTACCAGCGATAGTTCCCGAGGTGCTTTAAAACGCTCTCTCGTCGCCGAGGCTACGCCGAATGCCTACCTGCTAAACCAGACCCTCCTCTGTCATCCAGCGCTCCGAAAACGGAATGGCCGCTGCAAGGTCGACATCGCTTCCGAAGCACTTTACCTTCATTTATCCACAGACTGTAAGCAAGGAGGCCCTTCATTTTCCCCGTTCCCCCTTTTTTTTGGTCCCAAGATTGGGTTTTTTTTTTTTTTTTTTTTTTTTTTTTTTTTTTTTTTTTTTTTTTGAGCTCCTTTCCCACAGTCTGTCTCATACAATATATCTCACTTATTCGCCTCTCGTCAAAACTTATTCCCTCTGCCTTCTACTCGCCATATATTTCACCCCTATCGTTGGTACAGCTGTTTTTCCTCCTCTTCTTTCTTCTTGATCACTACACGGATATAGTTGTGTATGCTAGTCCAACCAGTTTTATTTTCAATCATTCTCTCAATCATTTCTCGCACTGTCAAAAAATTCACACCTGTCTCTCTTTCCATTCTATTTCTTTCTACTATCCATCTGTTGCACTCTAGCATGGTATGTGTAACAGTGTCCGGGTGTCTGCAGTATAGACATTCGTCAGTGTCAGCCTTTCCAAACCTAGAGAGGTAGGCTCTAAAACACCCGTGTCCTGTGAGCACCTGCGTCAGGAAATAGTCCAGTCGCCTGTGACCACAGTCCATCCAATCCTTTAAGTTAGGAAGCAGCATTTTTGTCCACTGTGCCACATGCTCCATGTTGTTCCATTCTTGCTGCCATCTTTCAATTGACCTTTCTCTTTCCTGTCTTCTCTCGGCCATAGTAAGCTCAAGGTCTCTTCTCTCATACAGTTCTTTTCTTTCTACTACCAACACATGCAGCGGAACACATCCAGTGATGGCCCACAAGGCTGCGGCAGACACAGTCCTGTAGGCGCATGCCACTCGCAGCAGACTTGTTCTGTCCACTCGTGTAATGAGCTCCCTGTAGGCCCGTATCCCTACCGCCTCACTCCAGACTGGGGCTGCATAGAGGACGATCGACTGAACAACACCGTGCAAGGCCCTCCTCCTTTCGGATTTGGGTCCTCCAATGTTGGGCATCACCCTCCCCAACGCAGCCGCACTGTTTGCAGCCTTCCGGGTCACCACCTGCACGTGCTCCCCCCATTTTCCATTCTGGTGCATCGTCACTCCTAGGTACTTTACGTGTTTCTTGGGTGTTAGACACGCTCCTGCACATTGTAGCTCCACACTTTGCCTGTTCCTTTTCCCCTTCAGAATGATGGCCTCGGTCTTCTCTGCCGCGAGTTTCAGTCCATGCTGTGTCATCCATTTCTTCACGACGCCGCCTGCTTTCCGTACCCGGTATTTAAGATCTGGCTCGTCCCGCGCCACTACCAGCACAGCGAGATCGTCTGCAAATGCGAAGGGAGACGTACCCTCTCCATATTCACAGTTCAGAATCCCGTCATATGCTAGATTCCATAGCGTCGGGCCCAAGACAGATCCCTGGGGAACACCTGCCGTCACATCCACGATCGTGCCTTTCTCCACCATAATTCTTCTCTCAGACAGATATTCCGCTACCACGTTCATCAGGTATCCAGGACACTCTCTCTTCTCCATTGCCTTCATTACCTCGTTCCACTGCAGCGTATTGAATGCATTCCTAACATCGAACAACAACAGGGCCGCCCAACGGTGTTCATCCCCTCTATTGCGCAATGCGTCGAATACACTCACGATTGCATCAATCGTGCTTCTCCCTTTACAGAAACCAAACTGCCTCGGGGACAAGCCTCCCGACCTCTCAATCATGCCATCGATACGTCCCCGCAGCATTCTTTCATACAGCTTACCGACGCACGGAAGAAGGCAGATGGGTCGATACTTTTCCCCAGCTTTGGGAAGCAGTACCAACTTCGATGTCCTCCAAGGCTCAGGAAAGGTCTGTGCTTCCAGCAGTGCATTCATGTGCTCCAGAAGCCACGCGGGCTCCGCCCGTCCTAGACACCTCACCGCCTCAGGTGATATCTGATCCAAACCGGGGGACCTGCGCGTCTTAAGTGCGCCCAATGCCTCGACAAGTTCATCCATGGTAAAGGGTACAGCCCGCTCAGCTTCCTCGTCTCTCCGTACACCATGCCACCTGCCCGCGGGAAAGAGCTCTCGTGTTACCTCGAGCTTCTTATCCATAGGCATTTCATACGAGGGGTACGCATGGAACTTTTTCATGGCGATCCTGTATCCTTGACCCCAGACGTCCTCATCCAGTTTTTCACACAGTTCTCTCCAGTGCCTTCTCTTTTCTGCACGAATTTTCCTGTAGAGTTCCCTCTTCCGTAGGCGGTACTCCTCCTCGATCTCCTCGATGACATCAGGATCGACTCCTGCTCTGCCCCTTGCTCTCGTTAGCCTTCTTCTCATGACTATACATTCATTTCTTTGTGTCTCGATGTCCGCGTTCCACCAGTAGGGCATCTTGTTTATATCTCGGCGACCCCTCCTGCTTCCCTCCATCGCTTCTTTAATTACCCTCTCCAGGTTTTCGACTGTCGGTAATTGACCCTGCATCATGCTAACTCTCCATTTGATCAGCTCCTCGTATACTTTCCAGTCATTTCCATCGCCGCATCCGCCTCCCGACGTACCAGACGCGCGGACTGCGTTAGTAGTTCCCGCCCCGACTATCGAGAATCCGATGTACTGATGCTCCGTTCCGGTGTAGTCTGGTAAAACCTTCCAGCCTCTTGCTTTCGCCGCTATTCCTTGTGTCGCCATAGTCACGTCGATGTACGTACCTGTACCTCTCCTAACAAACGTAGGCGCCAGACCTGTGTTCAGTACTACTAGATCCAGAGTACCCACCCAGTCGGTCAGTATCCTGCCGCGAGTGTCGGTGATAGGAGATCCCCACTCCGCTGCTTTTGCATTAAAGTCTCCCAGCACTACGCATTCTCCTCCTGTGTTCCCCACTTCCTGCATGATCTCGTCCATCTTCCTCTCATACTCACCCACTGTTATGTTCGGAGAAACATAACAGCAGACCAGCTGCATCTTCTCCATCCGGACGATCACGTATCCTTCCTTCGGTTTAATTTCATACACTCGCAGCTTTCTGTTGTAGATTCGTACCGCGGCCCTTCCAGTCGTATCCACAAACCATCCTCTTTTCTTAGCCGCTGTTGGGTTTGGCTCCGCCGTCACCAGCACGTCGATATTCTTTTCTACGGCGGCAGCCTCGGCGAGATCATGTGCTAATCTCGCCGTTCCCACGTTCGTTTGTAGTACTCTCAGCTCTCGGATCTTATTTCCTGTGTTCGCCATTTCTTAGACTCGGACTTCTTTCACGCTCTCTTTCATACTGTTTCCACTCGCGCGCTCTTCCTGGGACTAGTCCTTAGTGGTCCCTACTTTCAACCAGTCGGTTGAACTTTGGACATCTTCTTGAATTCGCCACATGCCCGGTCACATCGCAGTTGAGACATCTGATTGTTTCTGTCTTGCATTCCGACGCTATGTGACCCTCTTTGCCGCATCGGAAGCAACATCCTCTTCTGTTCTGCCCTTTACAGTTCCATTGCTTGTGTCCAAAGGCTAGGCATCTCAAGCATCTTGGTATTTCTGTCCTTGCTTCTATGACCCGACAGGAGGTATACTCTAACCTAATTCTTCTCATTCTTAGGATCTTTTCGGCCGCGTCTTCGTCGACATCCATCACTGCACTCATCATCCCTCTTTCTCCACCCCGTGTCTCGGTCCAGGTTTTTACTATGTCACATGCCCGCTCTTTACCTGCTGCTTCCTCTGTGGCCTTTTGGATCACATCCTCCGTTGTGTTGGGTGGGATTTCTTGCATCAAGATTCTTCTCTTTACGACGCCCCCTTTTGCCACTGCTCTCGACACACATGTGCTACCAGAGAGGAGTTTCTTCACTTCCTCCGCCATTTCCCTTCCTCCTCCCAGTTCCAGTGATATTCCTTGATTTCTGGTCTGTCTGATCCTTTTTATGTCGATGGATTTTCTTCCTGTGAGGTTACTTTTCACTTCTGTCATGAGGTCCGCAAATGATTTTTCCTTGTTTTTGCTGATAAGTACTACTCCACATTGTTCTCTGGGCTTGGTGTTAATGTTTGCCCACCCTCTTCTGGATTTTTTGCCTAGGAGCGTGATCGTCACACCCCTTCCTCTTGCTGCCCACTCCATGATTCTCCTCGATGTCTCGACTCCTAGTGATGTTGGCGTGTGGATTCCTACTCTTTCTCTTCCTAGCTCCTCCATCTTCTGTACCAGTTTCCTGCATGTCTTGAGGAACTTCACCGACTCGAGTTCTTCCTTCTTGTTTGGGAGAAGTTTGAATCCATATTTCTCCTTGTCAATCCACGTTCCATCTACATGAGCAGACATCGTGACTCTCACAGTTCCCAGGCCTCCATCCTCATCTACCTCCGCTGGAACACCTGGTAGGTCAGGAAACATACCTTTCACCGTTTCCATGGCTTTTTTGTCCTCGTCGTTGTTGGTAACAAATACTGCCACGTCTGCTGCTATATCAGAGATGTCCCCCTCTTTCACTTCAGTTCTTTGGAAGACTTCCTCCGGCCAGTCCTCATTTAAGAACTCTGTTATTTCCTCGTACTCGCATATTGCCATTTTTTCCGTGATGGCGTCCACCCTCCTTTTAATGGCTTCTGGGTTCTCTAGGTCCACTTGAACACCCATTGTTGCCATTTTCTTGACTTTCAAGGGCTCCATGTTCGTCTGCACACCTCTGGATGTCGTGCAAACAGACTTCCTTGGAATCTCTTCTTTCTTCTTGCTTTCCTCTAGTTCCTCGGTATAATCGAACAACCGGTTTCTCAGGTTGTCGACCTCCTGCTTTATGGCAACCCTTGTATTTGGCACCTCAACCATGAGTTTTTCAAGGGCCGCTACACTATCCTGGAGGCGTTCCAACTTTGTTCTTGCATTACAGTTGGGTGTTTGCTCCTCTTCCTCCGATTCATCATCGGAACTGCTGTCAGAGCTGCTCGATTCCCCTTCTTCCCTTGCGTTTTCTTTCCTTTGACTCTTCGCTTTATTTTTTTCGTCCTTCTGTCTGTTCTCTTCTCCCTCTTTTTCTCTTCCTATTCTCTTTCTTTCTTCTTCTCTCTTGGTTTGCAGTTCCTCTCTTACTTCCCTTGTTTCCCTCTTACCTTCTCTTTCTTTTCCCTTGCTTCTGTTTGCGCTGGTTCTAGATCCGGGGTCTTCCTTTTCTTCCACTTCTCTTCTCCATCTTTTCTCCCCTTGATTCTCGTCCCTTTCTTTTTCCCCGCCTCTTCTGTTTTCTTTTTCGCCCCCGCTGCTCTCTCTTCCGCCTTTTTTGTTTTTCTTTTTTTGTCCCATCTTCCTTCCCACGAGTTGGGTCGTGTTGATCTGTCCAGTGGGGCAGTGCGCCCTTGCCCCGCCAAGGCTGTTTTCCCCTCGGGTTCGCCATCTCCCTTAGGCATCGCTTGTAGCCCACTACGTTACCCCTGGGCCATGCACCCCTTCGGCACGATGGTGTTACACCTTGAGGTTGGGGTGGCGGTATACTAGGATGGTGCATAGCCGCAATCCCTATGCATATCCGTTTGTTTTCAGTGGTTTCCTCCACTGGTTTTTAAATTCGTGGAGGTTTTCTCCTCGGATATAGGTTTGGGTATCAGGACGTGTTTGATGGTAGGGGTGGGTGTCATATGATAGTTGGGGGGTAATAACTATCACACAGGGACAGGTTAGGAGCTGGGTTGAAGGACAGCGGTCAGCTGCTCCAATTTGTCGCCTTTTACGATGAGCAGGAGAAGCTGTGGAGGTATTCTACTTGAGAGGCCCGCCTCCACACGGGGAAACAGCCAGGGTACTGAAGCGTTTTGTCGACAGGTAATACCTATAGGAACAAATCATAACTATTTCCTGCGTAGGATCTGGCGGCCATTTTTATTTATAAACAATTAACTGTCAAAAAATGGCATTTCCCCTTTTTTTTTCAAATCAACGGAAAACAGTGAAACTTATGATTTTTTTAGTACAAATATCTTCGAGATTATGGAAAAAGCTTTAAAATGACGTATTACAAAGTTTGATATACTCATTTATTGTTAATATAATTGCGAAAATAGTGTACAGCTTTGAAATTTTTGTCAAATAAACTTTTGAATAACTTTTTCCAAAAAAATTGACTTTTTTACCCTGTTTTAAGTGCACAACTACCAAGTAATGTTATCTATATCATAATTGATAAAAAATTGTAATAAATATGTATAATTTCTTATATAACAAAATAAAAAGTTTATAAGGAAAGATTTACGATACTTTTGCATAATTGTTTATTACTAATAAATGCATTTTTTATTCACTTTTTTTAAATCAAGTTGAAGATATAGCTCATTCTCTTTCATTTGACACCTGCTGTGGAATGATTCTAACGTCATTTTCTTTTGACTTATGTTATTGCAAAAAAAATGCTCTCTGGGATAAACAATTTGAATAAAATTTAAACAATTGAATGAATCGCTTTGGAATTTTTATCACATATTATGCACCAAAGAACCCTTATTTGACAAAAATTTCAAAGCTGTACCCTGATTTTTACAACAGTTATTGCGAAAATAATTTTTTTTGCAATTCCGACTTTTTTCGCAATTATATTAACAATAAATGAGTATATCAAACTTTGTAATACGTCATTTTAAATCTTTTTCCATAATCTCGAAGACATTTGTACTAAAAAAACCATAAGTTTCCTGTTTTCCATTGATTTGAAAAAAGAGTGAAAAATGCCATTTTTTGACACTTAATTGTTTTTAAATAAAAATGGCTGCCAGATCCTACACAGAAAATAGTTACAATTTGCTCTTCTAGGTATTACCTGTCGAAAGAACCTTTCAGTACCCTGGCTGTTTAAGTGTGATGGAAAAAACCTTATTACCCTGGACTAATAGTCTATGTTATACTATATTCAAATCAAATATACAAAAATATTTTCAAATATACAAAATTCAAAATATATAGTATCACAAAATCGTTACAACTTTGATATATTTTTATCAAAAAATATTTTTAAAGTGTAGCGATGTCAAAAAACCGCCCCCCGTTGGTGTCTTCTCTATACCCGTATAATTATATACGGTGTGTTTACCAGACAAGATTAGATAATCAGACGATGGCTGTATTTAAATTCAATCAGAGACTCAATGTTGTTTTTAACTGATCGCGGTAAACAAAAGAGAGTCTGCTTTGGAGTTTCACTCATGCTTTTCACGAACAAGCGGAATTAGGAACAATAGAAAATCAAGCTAATGGTTTTCGATTCTAGAAAAGACTGTTTTTAATTTTTTGTGCAGATTCTAAAAGTCACAACTTTCTGGATTTATAAACCAACTAAGGGTAAAAGTTTGGTTCAAAAATAAGGTTAAAAGTGTTTATAAAAATAAACATTTTCATAGGTTTTGTAGACCGGTGTGTAGACTGGTCTAGTTAGACTCAAAAATAGGAGTGAGGCTACAATAATTACCATCAAGCTGAAAATTGGCAGGATTATTCAAAATAATATCATAAATGAAATTTAAAAAGTCCTCATAAATCCGATCCATGCTAAAAATTTTACGCGGGGTCAAAGGTCACCAAATATGGTTTTTAGCGATTTTCAGCGAAACGGTAAGTTTTATCGTAAAATTAGCTCTAACAAAAAATGTAGACTAGATAATTATCTATAAAAAATATTTTAATAGTTTTTTTCCTTAGAGCCGCTGTTTTTGAGATACAACGTTTCAAAGAGTTGAAAGACTTCTAATCGTCATAATATATGTATTAGTACACCAGGTATAACATCACTGAAGCTGTAATACAAGTAAACATAATATTCTATCGGTCAACTTAACTTATATTACACATAATAATATAATATTATAAATATGATAATGTTTCTACTATACAGCTTGCGGTCTACCGAGGGATGCAATGTATAAGCTGTATTATATTACAGTGCCAACAAAAAAATATTTACAAAGTGAATGTAACGCGAAAATAATAAGAATTATTTGAATTTTACGGCTTAATCCCAACAAAAATAGTAAATTGATATTACAAAGTATTAACTTATAATAATTCTTTTTATTTATGCGCCTTAGTTCAATTTATAAAGATTGGTTTTGTCGGAATAAACACGTTCATCGGCTAATCTAATCACCCTACCTATTCTTTTCTCAGAAGGGTTTGAACATAATAATGAAAGACAACTTTCTAGGCAAAATTTTCAATCATGTCAATCTATGACAGTATCTACCACTCAACAGAAATTTCTTGCAAATACTCACAACAAATCTCGGTTAATTTCAATGCTGAAAGATAAGTTTATTGCTGAAAATATATCGGTAAAACAAGCTAATAATGATGCTGACGTAATGATAATTGAAACAGCCATAGAGCAATTCAATTTAACAAATACAACTATTGTTGTAGGTGAAGATGTAGACTTGCTCGTATTACTCACTGGTAGAACTCCAATCGAAAAAACTATCTTTTTTTTTTTAAACCTGGAAAAGCTCAACACCAATCGGAAATATATTCATCAAAAAGTTTATCTACTTTTGCAAAACGTCAAAATCATATATTATTTTTACACTCAATAACTGGCTGTGATTTTCAGGAGGGGTAAAACGACTGTTTTTAAAATGTTTGAAAAACAAGATTTACTTGAATGTGCTGAAGTTTAAAAAAAACTAATTCAACTCCACAAGAAGTTATTTTCAACGGAATTACCTTTCTTCGCTCTATGTATGGGGCGCCTAAGAAAACTACGCGCTTAGATAAATTTCGATATGCATGTTTTTTTAAAATTACTCGAAACAAAAAACAAGTGCAGTTATCTTGTCTTCCTCCAACCTCAGCGGCTGCTCATCAACATCTTTTTCGGGTATATTACCAAGTTCAAGTGTGGCTTGGTTATCAGCTAGATCCAAAAGACTGGGGATGAAAATTAGTCGACAGTTCATTAGAACCAATTCAAACTTTACTCCCACCTGCGCCGGAAAATCTCCTGAACACAATTTTTTGCAACTGTAAAAAGGGATGTAGCGCTAAATCTGGTTGCAAAAAAGTTGGACTGTTTTGTTCGGTAGCATGCACTAATCGTCAAAACCGGTCGTGCTTCAATGTTGAATCACCAACAAACGTGGTTAAACCACGTTAAAAAACGCGCTAAGTTCACTACCTCAAAGGTGGTGTGGAAACGTGTGCGCATATTATGACGATTACCACTTTTTGAATCGTTATATCTCAAAAACGGTGACTCTCAGGAAAAAAAGTAATAAGACATTTTTTATAGATAATTATCTAATCTACATTTTTTGTTAGAACTAATTTTACGATAAAACTTACCGTTTCGCTGAAAATCATTAAAAACCATATTTGGTGACCTTTGACCCCGCGTAAAATTTTCAGCAGGGGTCGGATTTATGAGGACTTTTTAGATTTAATTTATGATGGTATTTTGAACAATCCAGCCAATTTTCAGCTTGATGGTAATTTTTGTAGCCTCGGATGCGTAAGTTGACCGGAGTATTGACCCGTGTTGAGCTGGCCCCCCCCACTTGCAAAAATTAAAAAACAAATAGCCCTGATTTATGAGCTATTTATGAGCTCTCATATTCCGCAAACTAAAAATTTTGAGCTCGTTCCACTGAGCAGGAATTTAATACCCTAGTGGGGGGGGCTGAGTCAGCCCCCCCCACTACTTAAAAATAGGAATATTGAATCGGTTTTTGCGGCAGAATTACGAGCTATTTATGAGCTCTTGAAATTATATAGTTTCGATTTTTGAGCTCATCCCCTTCACCCCCAAACAACCCTTTAATTGATTTAACTTAAGAGAAAGATGCTGAGAAAACATAAAATATATCGTATTGCGGATATAATTCATATAGCTTATATACTCTAAGAATAAACTATTAAATCAAGAGCATTTCGATTATTGAGCTACAGCCCCTTCGCAAGAAAACCACCCTATCTTCCCGGCTTAAGAGAAAGTTGTACTTAAAATGCATTAAACTAATTATTTGGCGACTACATATCATTTAATAATTTATAAGCTTCCAAATTACGCGCATTTAGATCAGTAGATTGCAATTTATTTTGTATAGTGCAGTCACTGAAGGTAAAAATCAACGATTACCTTCAATTTCGGTGAACCTTCATCGATTTTCACGAAAATTGGTCAGTAGTTAAAGGATACGTCAAGAAACAAAGGTGACATGGTACCACCTTGCGCCTTTACCCTGAGGGTGGATACCGCCCCTTCTCGGGGGTGAAAATTATTTTATAAAAAATAAATGCACAAATCAATAAAAGAACAAATTAAAAGCAAAATTTATTATATAAAGTTAATAAAATAAGTCAATACTTTTTAAGTTATTAAAGATCAAAGATTTTAATTATTTGTGAAAAAAATGCATGTTTTGAAAAGGTTTTTTGTAAATCACTGAAAAACTTTAAGTTTTTACAAAAAAGTTAATAGTAGTTTAATTCGTATAGCTTATATTCTAAGAATAAACTCTTAAATCACGCGTCTTTCGATTATAGAGCTACAACTCCTTCGCAAGAAAACGACCCCATATTCCCGGCTTAAGAGAGAGTTGTTCTTAAAATAATTTAAATTAATTATTTGGCGACTACATATCGTTTAATAATTTATGAGCTTGCAAAATATACGCATCTCAATTATTGAATTGCCATTTTCTTTCTATAGTGCAGTCACTGAAGGTAAAAATCAACTAGTACCTTCGATTTCGGTAAATCTCCATTTATTTTCACGAATTGACAATAACAACTTGGGGTTTTAGCCTGGGGTATATGTCACCCCTTCTCGGGAGTGAAAATTACTTTATTAAAAATAACCCCACAAATCGAGAGAGGGACAAATTGTAAGCAAAATTTGTTATATAATGTGATTAAAATAAAGCAATACTTTTTGAGTTATTAAAGATCAAATATTTTAATTTTTGGAAAGAAAATGCATGCTTTAGAGCGATTTTTCATAAATGACTCAAAAACTGTAAGTTTTTACAAAAAAGTTTTCATCGCTAAAATTGAAGCTAATAAAAAATATAATAAATTGCTTACTTGAAAAACCTTTTAATGTTAATTTAAAGTAAGTTATTGGTAATTAAATGTATATTTTTTTCCGCGACTGTTAAAATCTAAGGGTTCAAGCTTAAATAACGGGAAAGAGATGCATTTTAAACACTTAGGTACTAAATACTTGTCAAAGTACTTAGAAATACCTATGAAAAATAAGATGCAGAAAAAGTTGATAGTATCAAAATCCGCTCTCCAATTTTCGTGAAAATGAATGGAGATTTACCAAAATCAAAGGTACTAGTTGATTTTTACCTTCAGTGACTGCACTATAGAAAGAAAATGGCAATTCAATAATTGAGATGCGTATATTTTGCAAGCTCCTAAATTATTAAACGATATGTAGTCGCCAAATAATTAATTTAAATTATTTTAAGAACAACTCTCTCTTAAGCCGGGAATATGGGGTCGTTTTCTTGCGAAGGGGTTGTAGCTCTATAATCGAAAGACGCGTGATTTAAGAGTTTATTCTTAGAATATAAGCTACACGAATTAAACTACTATTAACTTTTTTGTAAAAACTTAAAGTTTTTCAGCGATTTACAAAAAACCTTTTCAAAACATGCATTTTTTTCATAAATAATTAAAATCTTTGATCTTTAATAACTTAAAAAGTATTGACTTATTTTATTAACTTTATATAATAAATTTTGCTTTTAATTTGTTCTTTTATTGATTTGTGCATTTATTTTTTATAAAATAATTTTCACCCCCGAGAAGGGGCGGTATCCACCCTCAGGGTAAAGGCGCAAGGTGGTACCATGTCACCTTTGTTTCTTGACGTATCCTCTAACCACTGACCAATTTTCGTGAAAATCGATGAAGGTTCACCGAAATTGAAGGTAATCGTTGATTTTTACCTTCAGTGACTGCACTATACAAAATAAATTGCAATTTACTGATCTAAATGCGCGTAATTTGGAAGCTTATAAATTATTAAATGATATGTAGTCGCCAAATAATTAGTTTAACGCATTTTAAATACAACTTTTTCTTAAGCCGGGAAGATAGGGTCGTTTTCTAGCGAAGGGGTTGTAGCTCAATAATCGAAATGCTCTTGATTTAATAGTTTATTCTTAGAGTATATAAGCTATAGGAATTATATTCGCAATACGATATATTTTAAGTTTTCTCAGCATCTTTCTCTTAAGTTAAATCAATTAAAGGGTTGTTTGGGGGTGAAGGGGATGAGCTCAAAAATCGAAACTATATAATTTCAAGAGCTCATAAATAGCTCGTAATTCTGCCGCAAAAACCGATTCAATATTCCTATTTTTAAGTAGTGGGGGGGGCTGACTCAGCCCCCCCCACTAGGGTATTAAATTCCTGCTCAGTGGAACGAGCTCAAAATTTTTAGTTTGCGGAATATGAGAGCTCATAAATAGCTCATAAATCAGCGCTATTTGTTTTTTAATTTTTGCAAGTGGGGGGGGCCAGCTCAACACGGGTGGAGTATTGTAGTGACCGAAAAAATGCCAGTACACTTTTAAGCATTCAGGAGTGCTCTCAAGGATATTTTGGAAAAATACACTTTCAATGCCACAGGCTATTCCATCAAAATATTACTTAAAGATATCCTGTGTAGATTTTCAAAACAATAAAAAATGGTGATATAAGTTTTATGCTAAAGAAACCATGAAAAAAAATATAACGAGATGGAAAGAATACCTACAAGCTATCCTGCAAGGAAAAATATTTGAAAAGCGAAGTTCAGAAAGAAGAAGAACATCCTGGTTAAAGATCCTCAAAACCTGGTTCAACACAACATCTGTGCAGCTTTTCCGCGTTGCTGCAGATAAGGTGAAGATTGCCATGATGATCGCCAACATTCGTCACGGATAAGCACATCAAGAAGAAGAAGGAAAGAATACTTCGAGGAAAACCTAAATGCAGACAATGGAAATGATCAAAACGAGACAATATATTCTACGGAGGAGCAGCACATTGAAAATCCGGGTTATGAAGAAGTAATTCAAATAATAAATTAACTAAAAACCAATAAGGCTCCAGGAATAGACGGAACTTCGGCAGAATTATTAACTCTGTGAAAGAATTCAATACCTCATAAAGTTAATATGGACCAAGGAGCAACTGCCGGACGAATAAGCACTTGGTCTTACACAGCCAATATATAAAAAAGGAGACAAGAAGGAATACCAGAATTACAGACCAATTACATTGCTAAATGTAATAAACAAAATCCTTTCTGGCATTATCTACAATGGATTGTGAGAATACTCTGAAAATATAACTGGTGATTATCAAGCTGGATTCATGCCAAATAGAGCTATTTACCACAGCAGCATATTCATCCTAAGAACGATACAAGAAAAAGTTTATGGATACGACATAGATCTATATGTATAATATGTATTATTGTGTTTCAATTTATCAATCAAAGATAGAATACAAATTTTTATTTTTTTTTAATATAACGCGGGCACATAAATTTGATACACCCTGTATATTGATTTCTAAATATTTAATAGAAGTTAGCTTTCACGCAAAGTGGTTTCTCCTTAATGAATTTTTCCATGAAGAATATTAAAAACATTTGTAAATAAAAGATAGAAGCCATAGGTAATTAGTTCTTAGAAAATGAAGGTAGAGAAATTTGGAATTTTAAGTCTCTTTGTTTAGCCCCGAGTAAATTTTGTAGAATTTCCCGAAGTAATTAATACGAAGGTAGGAATATTTTTGAAAGTATGAGTGGTTTTTTTTTCGAATGAAAAAAAGAATGGGGAAGAAGAAATGTCTCTGATTGGTTTGGCAAGTTGGAATGGGAAGGAAAGAAGGTTGAATTTTCAGATAGTTTTGGAAAGAGGGATCATTGTGTTACCGGCATCCGAAAAGAGCAGTCAAAAGTTTTCGTGAGTACTTCAGAAGCAAGTACTAGTGTTTTGTTTTGATAGTGGGAGTAGCTGAAAAGTGGAACGAGAGACACATCAAATCGAGAAGAAATACCTCTTTGATTCTGTAAAGTCCAAGAGAGTAAGTTACAAGAATTATCATTATTAAAATTATTTGTGACACCAAGTAAAAAAGATACTTGGGTCTCAGGAGATTATTGTTGAGAGAAAGAGAGGAGAGAGTTTTGGAGTTTATTGAACGAGTACTGGCAAAAAAGGAGGCCTGGCTTGTGTTTTTGGAAAAATAGTTGCTGGTATCCTGCTGGATTGTTTGCTGAGAACGGAGAGCGCTTTGATTGGTAGCCTAACATAATCAATAAGGAGGAGCTGTTTGGGTCAAGAGGAGACATCATTGTGTGTGAATCAAAAAGGTCAGTCAATAACCTGATAGATGTGATAGATTTTTTTTATAATCAGAAGTTAATTTTTTTACGAAAAAGCATAT
Organism: Diabrotica virgifera virgifera; assembly: GCF_917563875.1. Lineage (NCBI taxonomy): Eukaryota > Metazoa > Arthropoda > Insecta > Coleoptera > Chrysomelidae > Diabrotica > Diabrotica virgifera. Next base: position 26,436,843 of record NC_065446.1, on the reverse strand, counting down.
GAACTTAAGATTCCAACATTTCATAAATTTAATAGGAAATATAAGTAATTTTGCGAATACCAAATTTGTTTGTTTAGCTGGTTTTATTAATAGTATCAAGAACAAAGCGATAAATATTTGTTTGAATTAGATTAATTTATATGGTAAAAGTTTCTTTTGGACAGTTGTGCCCACAGAATTTAATTGATAAATTTACAGAACATTGCTTTTGATAATAAAGGTAATTGTATTAGTCCTGTCGCCAGGGGGGGTACAACGGCCTCTTTAATTCAGATGGACTTACCCAAGTTTTTTTTATATATTTTGACCCGTAGAATACGAATTTTTTGGGTAACAGTTGATCCGGATGTCGATAAGATTGTTATAGACAAAGAACTTGAGGAATTACATAACAGCGATTTCTCGCAAAACAAAACATCTTTTTGTATTTTTTGGGTCATTTTAAGCAAAAAATATTCCTACAAGTTTTTTCGTAGAATGCATAGTTTTCGAGATAACCGCGGTTGAACTTTAAAAAAATCGAAAAATTGCAATTTTTGAACCCGAATAACTTTTGATTAAAAAATAAAGTAGCAATTCTGCTTACCGCATTTGAAAGTTTAAGTCAAATTATATCGGTTTTGATTATTTGAATTGCTAAGAATTAATTTTTTTATTGTTAAACAAATCTATAAATACATAGTGTTTCCCGTACCTAATACATGCGTTTTAACGCATGCTACGTAGAAATTGCCTCGCTTGCACTTATAGCTACTCTACCTACTCGTTCGATTTTAAATGAGAAATCATTGAAAACATCACTCACATACTAGGTGTTTATAACTTTGTTTAACAATAAAATAATAAATTTGTAGCAATGCAAATAATCAAAACCGATATAATTTGACTTAAACTTTCAAATGCGGTAAGCAGAATTGCTACTTTATTTTTTAATCAAAAGTTATTCGGGTTCAAAAATTACAATTTTTCGATTTTTTGAAAGTTCAACCGCGGTTATCTCGAAAACTATGCATTCTACGAAAAAAATTGTAGGAATATTTTTTGCTTAAAATGACCCAAAAAATACAAAAAGATATTTCGTTTTGCGAGAAATCGCTGTTATGTAATTCCTCAAGTTCTTTGTCTATAACAATCTTATCGACATCCGGATCAACTGTTACCCAAAAAATTCGTATTCTGCGGGTCAAAATATATAAAAAAAACTTGGGTAAGTCCATCTGAATTAAGGAGGCCGTTGTACCCCCCCTGGCGACAGGACTATATGTGCTTATTTATGATTTTTCTATTTATTTCCTTTTCCTATTTTATCCCGATAAGGATCAACTAAGAGATACTGAAGCCACGAGAAAGGGTAAGTATAACCTAAGAGAATTTAATTAAATTTTTTATGAAAAAAGGCACCCTGAGATTTTTTCTTAATTTTTTATGTATGATTTGCGTTAATTAAATAATTAATCAAATAAATACTAATTAATATAAAAGTTATAGAAAGCAGATCATAACAGTATATAGACTTTAAACAATCCTTTGATATTATATCAACTATTTTAAATGGGAAATAAGTCACAATTTGACTAAAAAAATGATTTTATTAACATTTCGACGTCCAGATCGGATGCCGTTGTCAATAAGCAAAATATTAATATAAACTACTATTATAAATAAATACTATTTATAATAATGTAGCCTTAGTATGTAGTAGCAATTTAAGCATTAATGTCCAAAAACTAACTACTAACCAAAAACCAAATGTTTTAAATACAAATTAATCAACTGAGTGGGCTCATAATATGAAGGTAATATTTCAATTTTCAATTTAATTATCTCAGTTTGGTTTCTATTTTGTTACTTAATTTTTTGAAAAATTTTTCTTCATAATTTCATGAATAATTCCGGAGTACTAAAAATCTGCGATCTCTTTTTAAATATCATTTCATTTGACCGCGATTAACAGATAGCCTGTCTGATTTTTTTATTGCATACTATTATAACATTATCCAGCAATCGCTTTATATAATCCTATAAACCACTTGACTTACCTGTTTCGGAAGCTTGGCCACCACGTGCCTAAATGTATAAGTAACCTGTTCTCAAACGGGACCCTTGACACTCTTAGTACAACACCTGTCAGCTAAAGCGCGCGTGTCGTTAACAAAGGGCAATTCCCAAACGGGACCCTCGCTATTCAGGTAGTACGAAGGGCATTAAGACACACGTCGTTCTTTATGGATATGTCGGTATCAAAGAGACAATCAATTCTGCATAGCTATTGTAGGTTTTTACCCGTCGTTTTTAAAATCAAATGTAATTGACACAATTTACAAAAACTTGAATCACAAAATGAAAAATAATTTGAATAATTGAAATTAAGGACTGGAATTTATCTACTTTAGCTGTTAATTTACTTTCTCTATAGTTTACAATCTTTCATCGGGAATTTCATTTCGGTTAATTTTTATTTAAAATCCGCAAGGAAGAATTTTTTATTTATTTTTGCTCCCCAAACTTATCTTCAGCATTCGACTGTAGCACCACATCTCAAAACTTTCAATATTTTTTATGTTGTTCTCCCACTTAAGCTAGCCTTTTAATCGTAGAGGGATGCTTATATGTATCTCTATTCCAGAAGAATTTTCTCATCTTTATGAACGTGGCCCTGACAATTTCGATATGACTTTTTATTTCATTGTTTTGGACTTTAGTTTCGTTTATTAAAGTTCCAAAGTATTTGTAACTTGTTACTTTTTCAATTTGCATGTAGTTTATACTATGTTCAAAATTAACTGGGCACTTAGATTTTTCCTAAAAACTTGCATTTAAAAAAGTTTTTCTCCAAACGTGTTAAAAATGCAACTTTTAGCACTCCATAGGAGCGTTAAAAATGTTACCTTAAAGCACTAATGCCCGGTTGCACCAACAGATCTTAAGCTTAAGTCGAGAATATCATAAGAATTAATATAATATAATTATAATATATTACAATAAGAATACCATAATATAATAATATATATAATTGATAATAAGGTAAGAATCTAAAATTATAGTGTAACGTAAGTGATACTCAAGGAGGCCCTATCTATAAGTAGAGCTTAGCTAAGCTGGAGCTAAGGATCTGTTGGTGCAACCAGGCATTAAGCACTTAAAATTTTTAAGGCACTGCAGTTAAAATTGAAATGTTAAATTTTTAAAACAAACGTCAAAATATTTTTTATTATATCATTTATTAACATTAATATTACAGAACAACTTGCGCAATTTGAAAAAGGTTTTTTAGAAGGTTTTTTAAAATTTAATTTAAACTGTATTATTGCATTTTTAACACGTTTGTAGAAAAAGACTATTAAAATTTGTTAGAATATACAACAATAAAAGTAGTTGTTATTCTATAGTTGTTATGATTTACGTATTGACAGTACACGTATTGACAGTTTTGATGTAATGTCAAGAAAAATATAAAAATGGAATGTCAGTCAAGTTCAAGTAAAAGTTTTTGTATGTATTGTCCTGTAATTGAGAATGAATAAATTATAATTGTTGATATATTATAAGACATTTGTAGAAAACACATTGTATGATATATGTGTTAAAATTACATTTTTAAGGCACTCATGTGAATTCGCTTCGCTCATTCTGCAAACCTAGACATGCGTGCCTTAAAATTGTATTTTTAACACTTCTATCATAAATAACTATTAAGATGTTCCCAATTGAGTATTTAATAATTAACAAAATTTAAAAGTTAAATTTATTACAACTTAAGAATGTTACACAGAGAAACGAATAAAAAATTTGAAAATCTGCAAAAAAACATTTTTTTTAATTTAAACATTTTTTGATGACAAATGATATTTAGTAGGGTGTATTACCTCCACGAGCCCTAATCACGGATCTCATTCGATCAAGCATAGTTAGGATTAAGGCAGCGAAGTATCTGCCTGATGGATTTGCTCCTATTTGTCACGAACTGCTTGTTCCAAATCATTCATGATTTCAAACTCACCATGGTTACGTCGAATACGTCGTCCCATAATCTCCCACGGATGCTCTTTTGGATTTAAGTCTGGACTACTTGAGGGTCATGGTAATAAACAATTCTCAACTTCATCCAAGTAATCTTTATCGTCATCTCAAGTTGAAGAATTTTTTGTTTCACTTTATCTGCTTTTCTGTCTATTCTCCTTTTACCTTTTCCTCCACGTACATATTAGGTTCCTGGGTGGCCGCTTAACAGATAATTATTATTACCATTAGATAATTATTATGGACTAGATTTAAATCCATTAAAAGTCTTTAATGGTTTGGATATAATATTTTGATCTACTTTCGCCAATTTCTTTATTTTTAGGGTTTCTAATAATTCGATATCTTAAACTTTATCCAATGCTTAGACCTTAAACAAAATTTGTTTTTTTTTTGCCGTAGTATTTTTGTTATAAGTGCAAAAAGTGCTTTAGCTCAAAAAGTGCTTCTATATTCTCAAGTAAATTTATAAAAGAGAATTGCATTTCTAATTAGTAAAATTATAATTTAATTAGAAAAGTAATTGTTATTCTGAGCTTTTTGTATTGATTAGGAATAAAATGGGCAATGGAGAGACGTAACTCTGTTACGTCTGGGCAGTAATGGGCAACGTAACTCTGTTACGTTGATGAACGTAACTCTGTTACGTTGATGACACCGTGTTAGTAGCAGAGTGCGAAGACGACCTACAAAGATTATTGCACTAGTTCAACATTGACGCAAAAGAAATTAATATGAAAATATCAGCCCAAAAAACAAAAAGCTTGGTAATTACCAAAGAACCAATAAGATGCAAATTGGAGTTAGACAATCAAATTATACAAGTAATGACTTTCAAATATCTGGGAATTAATCTATCAGCCGACAACAATATCGAAGAAGAGGTAAAGGACCAAATAATTAAAGCCAGTAGAACGGCCGGATGCCTAAAAGACACAATTTGGAAAAACAAACACCTAAGATTGGAAACAAAGGCCCGAATATATAAGTCAGTTATTAGACCAGTTATGACTTACATACGGGGCTATAAAACTGCTTAGCCACACCATGAAAATATGGGAGAGAGTAATTGATAGACGGATACGTGAAGAGACTGACATATCCGAGAATCAATTTGGCTTTATGCAGGGCAGACCAACAACAGACGCAATTTTCATTATAAGGCAGTTGATGGAAAAATACACGAGTAAACAAACAAACGCTCATATGGTATTCATTGATCTTGAGAAAGCATATGATAGAGTTCCTTGAGAGATTCTGTGGTGGGCACTCGATAAGAAAGGAGTCCCTGGTGCATATGTAAAGATTGTGAGGGATATGTATGAGGGAGTAACGACTAGTGTTAGGACAGGTGTGGGAGAGACTGATAAATTTCATGTGAAAGTAGGATTGCACCAAGGCTCGGTGCTTAGTCCGTATTTATTCTCATTCGTTTTGGACCAGATACCAGCGAAAGTACAGGGTAACATTCCATGGTGCTTAATGTATGCTGATGATGTCGTGTTAGTAGGAAATAGTGAAAGAGACTTAGAACAAAAACTGGAACAGTGGACACGAGATCTGGAGGAAAAAGGTTTAAAACTTAGCAGGACAAAGACAGAGTATTTGGAATGTTCATTTAAAGATAGAGTTACTACAAATAAAATGGTATCTTTGGATGGTGAACTGATTGCAAAAAGCAATAGTCTTAAGTACCTGGGATCGGTATTACAGAGTAATGGAGAAATAAATGGAGATGCATGCAGTAGAATTAGGGCTGGATGGATGAAGTGGAAGGAAGCAAGTGGTGTGTTGTGTGACTGCAAAGTTCCAATGAAGCTGAAAGGAAAATTCTATAAAACAGCCATAAGGCCGGCTATGATGTACGGAACTGAATGTCGGGCAGTGAAAAAGAAAGAGGAACAACGAGTGTATGTGGCGGAGATGAGAATGCTTAGATCGATGAATGGAGTGAAAAGAAAGGATAAAATTAAAAATGAGTATATTAGTGAAAGTCTAGGTGTGGCACCAATTGATGCCAAAATGAGAGAGCATAGGTTGAGATGGTTTGGTCATGTTCAACGTCGAGACGTTAATCATCCAATACGAAGAGTAGCTGAAGTGCAGATTCCTGGAAGGAGTATTAGAGGAAGACCAAAGAAGACGTGGGGGGAGACGATTAGGCAGGACATGTTGGTAAAGGGGATTAATATTGATATGACCCAGGATAGAATTGTGTGGAGAAATGCAATTAGGGAAGTCGACCCCGCATAGGGATAAGGCAAAGAGAATGATGATGATATGACTTATAAGGTCGAAACAAGACCAGATACAAGCAAAACACGAAGACATCTGGAAACCAACGAAATGAAGATCTTAAGGATTGCTGGAAAAGGACTACAGGATAGGGTAAGAAGTGAGGAAATCAGACACATATGTGGGGTAGACAATATAAATACCTGGATAAAGAAAATAAAATGAAGAGTGGAATGAACATATAAGCAGGATGTCTGAATCAAGGATAATAGGAATAGCCAGGGACAAGTCACCGTTATGTTAGGCAGGAAAAGTATAGGACGCCAAGGAAAAGATTGAATGACAGGCAGAATGAAAGGCACCGTTGCAGAAAAACAGGCATTACTGCCGATATAAAAGAAGAAGAAGAAGGAATAAATGTAGATTTGAACTAATTTAAGGGACCCACTCTCATGTTCGATACTTTAAGTATATTACTAAACTCTTATTTATAGCTGATAACGTGATAGCTTATGGCAAATGTTTTCTTTTTAAATTGGTTCGTTCGTGAAAAATATTATGTACCTTGATGCCCCACAATTCAATAAAACGTTCAAATCAACACAAAGAACACTTGTGTCTTTTTGACCCTCTTACTGACCAAACCTGTTCCAAAGACATCCGTTGATTCATAAGGGTGAAACCCGTGAGAACAATCTTAAAATCACTTGTGCTCGCATTAAGACTACATTGATCAAGGGTGTTTTATTTGATATTTAAATAATCCATAAAATTCCTTTTTGATCGACGGTAAGGAACTTTGTTCTGTTGAATTTATAAATATTTAATTAAGCTTCTTCCCTTTGACCGCTTTAAGGTGCTCTCAGCTGTGGTAATAAATGAAAAAAAAATCTGTAACGTACGTTTAACACGCTATTTAAAAATATCTACAATACAAAAAACGGAGCCGAAATTTCGAATGCTTTATATTAGAGGACTTTATATCCTTATACACGGTGAGCTTGAAACATATGTTATTATCTGATTTAACTTAAACTTTTATTGTTGGAATATCTTCTACAACTCAAAATTAAACAACACAAGACAAAATTTAAATCCGCTAAGCGTCCTTTCTGAAAAAAAAAACGATTTTTTCTAAAAAAAATATAAATTTCACAAATTTCTGTAGAATTTCTTGAACCCTCCCGCATATCTTCCACCCGCTGCATTTTTTTAATTTGCAAACTAGTGGATAAAAGAAAAAAATTAGATGTATTTATGTATTTATTTATACAGGGTGGGCCAAAGAAAAGAGTTTACCTAGAGACCTAGATATTTGGCAGTAGTTATTAGACTTTAAGGAAATGCCGAAACAGGTCGATTTTTATTTTTAAATTACAATTTTTTGATATATTTCATACTTGATATTTGATTATTTCATAATAGTGACGTCATCTATCTGAGCGTGGTGACGTAGTCGATGATTTTTTAAATGGGAATAGGGGTCGTGTGGTAGTTCATTTGAAAGGGTGTTCAATTCTTTATTCACTAAGATAAACAATAATATCATTATTTATACAGGGTGGCCAAAAAAATTATTTTTTAATTAAATTAATTTACACAAAAAGAAGAATGTATGTAATTTATTTAACTCAAAATACATTTTATTGCTGTCAGGAAACAGAAAAAAATGTTTGTTGGGCAAATAAACATTGCTTTTCGCTTAAATTAGATGTTAAAACTGTCACAAGAGGTAGGTGGGACGTTGTTTGTGAATTAATTTAAGCAAAAAAAATGTTTATTTGTGAAATAAACATTTTTTTCCATTTTCAATTTTTTTGCATCAAATAATTAATTAAAAAAATAATTTTTTGGTCGCCCTGTATAAATAATGATATTATTGTTTATATTACTGAATAGAGAATTGAACACCCTTTCAAATGAGATACCACACGACCCCTATTCCTATTTAAAAAATTGTCGATTACATCATCACGCTCTGATGGATAACATCACTAGTATGAAATATACGCGAAAAAAATGCAATATAAAAATAAAAATCGACCTGTTTCGGCATTTTCTTAAAATCAAATAACTACTGCCAAATATCGAGGTGGATTCTTTTCTTTTGCCCACCCTCCATTTATTATTGCTGTGTTCATGTACCATTAATATAGAAGTTTGAATAAAGGTTTCTATCGTTTTGAAAACGATGACAATGATAGCTATTGAAAAATATTTATGTAAACTATTTCTTTTCAGAAATTTATATTTTTTAGAAAAAATCTTTTTTTTTTTCAAAAAAGGACGCTTAGCCAATTTCAATTTTGTCTTGTATTGTCTACTTTTGAGTTGTAGAAGATGTTCCAACAAAAAAAGTTGAAGATATAGTAAATTAGATAATAACGTGTTTCAAGCTCACCGTGTATATGGTTTACTAATAACGACCAACAACAAAGTAATATCAACTTAAATTCATTTACTATTAACGACAAACAACAAAATAATATCAACTTAAACAAATTTTTTTAATACATATACAGTCGGAAAAATGAAAGAATACCCATGAACGAACATATTAAACACGCTGTATTTTCCTGTCACCGTGTCACAAAGAAAATTGTCCAGTGCAAGTACATGTAACAATAATTATTACATGTACGTGCGCTGGCCAATTTTTTGTGTGACACGGTGACAAGAAAATACAGCGTGTTTTATATGTTCGTTCATGGGTATTCTTTCATTTTTCCTACTGTAGGTAATGATAACACAGGAAAGCATGAGAAAGCAGTAATAAAATCGAAGAAAAATTATCCCCTGGATTTTTCCTTGCATAATAACCTGGAGTATTAGATATTTATCTCCTCTCATCAAATGCCCCATATATCTCAGTTTTCTTTTCTTATTGTTAGAATTACATCTCTTTCCTTGTGCATACGTCTCATTACCTCTACGTTCGTTATTCTATCTACTCATGAGATCTTCAGTGTTCTTCGGTACATCCACATCTCGAATGCCTCCAGTCTCCTCACGTCAATTTTCATCAGTGTCCACGCTTTCATCCCGTAGGGTGATACGGATAGCACATAGCACCTCAGCAGTCGTATTTTTAACTCAAGGTTTAAGTCCCGATTGAAGAAAAGCCTCTTCATTCTTGTAGATGTGCTTATGGCTTGTTCGATTCTGACTGGTGTTTCTTGAAAGCTGTCATTGTTTTCATTAATGGTTGTACCTAAGTATTTAAATTCTCTTACTCTTTCAATAGACTGATTCTGTACATATATCTCACGAATGCCCTGAGTTGTCTTTATTATTATCATATATTTCGTCTTGCTTATGTTGAGCAAGAGTTCACATTCGTCACTTATTGCGGTCACTTTATTAAGCAGTATCTATTTGATTTTTTCTGGTTTGCATGACATTAAATCAAATACAAGACAATCTGATACATCTTCTGGTTTTATATATGTAAGGCCAAAAGTATGTTTGAGCAGTGGCGGATCCAGAGAGGGGGTCACGGGGTCATGACCCCCCCCAAATATTTGAAAACCCATCCTAAACGTGACCTTGCATCAGAGAAAAGTAATCAACCTTAAGATCCATGACCTCGCAAAAAAATTCTGGATCCTCCAGTGTGTTTGAGTCACTTGCCTACTTCAGAATCATTCGTATATTCTGATGTTAAATCAAGAGACTGAATTTTTCTATACCACATACTATAAGTTTGGTGTAGGTGAAATCTACAACCATGTACTTCAATGTTTTACATATTTAAATGATTGCATTGTACATAATACAAATAGCTTTCTCAAAATCTACAAAAATTTTACTAGGATTAAACTCAATTTTGAGAGGTTTAAGAATTTCTGATTTTAACAAATAAACAAGATTGTTGTAAATTTCTGTTTTTTTGTTTGGTAGTAAACAGTATAATAAAGAAATATAATGCCCATTAATTAGCCCATGAATAGTAAATAATTGCAAATAATATATCTGGTACAGTAAGAAAATGTGCCATACATATAATATATAAAATGCAATGTGGCTAAAAGTGTTAGATCTGTTTCACGATTATCTTACTTTTGACACAGTTTATAAAGAGATAATTTTTCCCCTTGGTTGTTTTTTAAGCACACTTAAATTCCAATTGTGACTAAAAATAAAATACTATAATATTAATTAATCAATTAATTATTATAGGTACATTCCCTTGCATGCATGCCTTTTAGTAAAATCTACCTGAAATAACCACTTCGATTTTGGTGAGGAAAATACCTGTGGGATTATGACATACCCTTCCAAAAGCAAGCAAAAGATTATTTTGGTGAGGAAATTACACCCGCCGATTTGATTCGGCTAAAAGGACTGTATCATCAGCGTATGTATCTCATGTTATTTATGATCATGCCATTAATTCTAATGCCTATGTTTTGTTCATCCATTGCTTTACTTATTGTCTTCCGAGTATATTAAATAATATTGGTGAAAGTATACACCCTTGTCGAACACCTCCTTGTATGTCTATTTCTTCTGATGTTATGTCTTCTATTCGCACTACTGCTTTTTGGCCATAGTATAAGTTTGAAATTATTCTGATATCTCTGAAGTATAATTTTTTCTAATGCGTCAATCAGTTGTTCATATCTAACCCTATCAAAAGCCTTATTTTAGTCTATAAAATACACGTACAGTAGTTCTTGATTCATATATACACATCTTTACGACAGGACGTTATGTGCGAATAGTGTCTCTCTTGTTCCTAGGCTTTTACGGAATCCAAATTGTGAGTCGCTGATGTCTATATCTAGTTTCCTGAATATTCCATTATGAATCACTTTTAGTAAGATTTTCAATGCGTGACTCATCAAATTTATTGTACGGTAATCGTAGCAACTCTTGGCATTATTCTTTTTTTGGAAAGGTTACAAACGTTGATACCAGCCATTCATTTGGTATTGTTCCAGTTGTATATATTATGACGTCGATTAATTCCACCAAAACAAGAATCTTGTCCTCCTCTATTAGTTTGAGATTTCCGCTGGCAGTTGATCTGGACCTGCAGCTTTTTTGTTCTTTAGCGTATTTAGTGCACATATAACTTCATCTTACATTATGTCTGGTTCCAATTCTCCTTTTAAATTTTCAAGGATACTTTGTCTTCTCTCATCTTCGAGGAGTTGTGTAATGTATTTCTCCACATTTCTAGCTTCTGATCTGTTGGTGTGACTATTTTTCCATTGCTATCGTACAATACATCAACCTTTTTTGTCCACTAATGCCAACGAGTTCTTTGACTGTCTTGTGTACGTTAAAGCCGTCGTTTTTTGCATTAAACTCCTCAATTTCCCACATTTTTGTTTGTAGTATTCTTCTTTCTCATTTCTGATTTTTGTGCGAATTATTCGTTGGAGATCTTCATATTGTTGTTTTCTTTTCATTCTTCAATTTCATTCTTTCCTTTATGGAATGTTCTCTTATCCATAAGATCGAGGATTTCGCTAGTTATCCAGTTTTTATTCTCTGTGGGTTTTTCTCTCTTTAGAATTTCTGTTGAGGGTTTCAATAGGGTTGATTTGATTCCACACCATGTTTCATTTATATTTTTGCAGTTTCGGTATTCTTCGTTGTTTTCAAGTTCTTTCATATTTTCGGTTATTTTCGTTTTTAACTCATTTCGTATCTTTTCGTTCTGCAAGTATTCTGTATTTAGTCAAGTTTCTTTTTTCTTCAAAATCTTTTTGAGCTTAATGTTCATTTGGGCTGCCAGACGCTTTTGTGTATGTGTTATTCATAACAGGCCACAAAACAATATACTCCAGGAAAATAAGCTAGAAATAGACTATGTTCGGGACACTCAAAAATCCAGGTAGCTGACTATTTTTTAAAGTTATTGTAGACCTATAGGAAGAAAACCTACCTGTTTCCTGCCTAGAGTTCGCGTCCGTTTTTTAATTATTAACAATATAGTGCAAAAATCGCGATTTTTTAGATTTTTTGCACCCCATTCAAAAGTTAAACAGTTGACATAAAACTACAAAATTTAATTTTTTAGAATATTGAAAAACCTTCAAAATGCCGATTTTTGAAAGTTAAAAAGTTAATTTGTTGCTACACAAACTGCAAAATAAGTGAAAATCGTTATTTGTTAATAACTTTTACTAAAACTACTTTAAAACTTTAGTGTTTCACCAAAAATTGTGTATTGGGGTTCTTAACACACCCTTAAAAACTTGAGACCGATCCATTAATTATTTAAAAGTTATTCTATTTGTTTATCCCAGAGACCCTTATTTTGCAATAACATAATGAAGATAAGACAAAAAATAATGAAGATAAGGCATACGTCAAATGAAAGTAGAAAAGTGATACTATCAAAATGTACTAAAAAAAAGATAAAAAAATTATCTAATATAGTCAAAAATCCTAAAAAAACACCCTGTATAAAAATCGACGAGTCTTAGCGTTTTTTCTAATTTTTTAAAATAGGGACAAAAATAATTTTATTCCATAAGTGGTTTCCGCACCCAATTATATCTTTGAAAAAAATTGTTTGTAAATATTTCATTATTCTCCACTCCTTTTTGTACCCAACTTGTTGAATGTTCAGTAACTGACTGTCGGGTAGGTCTGAAAAAATATTTGTTTAGTAATCTTACACACCGAGCAAATATTCTAAGTAAAACACATTAAAGCTCTTTAACAAGTTTTTAGAAGCTTTTAGTAACTGTAATTAATAAAAATCGAGAAACATTACTGTTTACCAATAGTAGACATAGATCGTACATCATTTGGCTGACCATAATGTTGTTTCCAGGGGCGTAACATCGATAAATGATATAAATAATTATCTTCAAATTATAATGGTACATACAGTCGGAAAAATAAAAGAATAGCAAACGTTTGTTATTTATAGAAAAAGACAGCAAATACAAAATAAGTGATTAATGTGATCGTTCATCGGTATTCTTTGATGTTTCCGACTGTACTAATAGTTAATATTATTATAACGTATTTCATACGCCTTCGGATTCCTAATTTCCACTCTCGCCTGTCGTTTTAATGTTCAGCCTGCATATTCGTCTTCTTCATTCCTCTTTGAACGCCTCTTAATCATATTTCCTTTGGTCTTCCTTTTTCGTTTTTTAAACTAGTCGAGTTGTAATAGATTTTAATTTTTTGTATTTTTCGGCAAAATCGTATCCCTAAAATTAATGATTAGATTAGATTATGTGAGTTCGTTAAGGTCATGTAGTTTCTCGGCACTTCGCCCTATAGAAAACTTTTTCCACCTACTTCTATCCAAAGTATACATTTTCTGGCCTCATTTTAGGGAGCAAAGTAGTACTTTTTCTCCCTAGGTAGCAAAGTACTTTTTCTCCCTAGGGAGTAAAAGTAAAAGTGACGTCATGGTAAGCTATCGATGAAATAGCCTATTAACGCCCTAAACTATATTCTATTACGTAAGTATCTATACATTTTATTAGGATGGAATTATGAAAATACAGTAAAACTGTATCTACTTGTTGTTTTCTTTTAATAATTGTATTGGAACCTTTCTGTCACATAATACACAACTTTCTTTCACTTTATAGGCCTGGATCCCGCTTACCAAAAAAAGTTGATTAATAGTAAGCAGAAAATTTGTTAATAACTTAACGATGTCTAATCGGACAAACTTTGATATATGAGAAAACTGGAACAGGGGAAGTTTAACTTAACGATGTCTAATCGGACAAACTTTGATATATGAGAACACTGGAACAGGGGAAGTTTTAATTGTGGAACGTGTCATCTTGACAAGTTTATGATTGTGAAAACTAGCAGGTTGTTTTTAAGTTTATTCAATAGCAAACTATATACAGGGTGTCCAGAGACTCTACCGACAAACGAAAACAGGAGATTCCTCAGATAAATTTAAGACAGTTTAACCCAATTCATCTAGTCCGAAAATGCTTCCTAAGGGAGCTAGAGCTCTTTGAAGATGGCGTCTTGTAATTAGTTTTCCTTAAATAACTCCAGAACGCTTCTATTCAAATCGATTACATTATTGTGAATTTCTAGTACCGGTCGTAGGCGACAGTTTTGGGTAGGACAACAGTTATTTTATCGCCTAAATTTTATGTCTTTAGTTTTTAAGCATTTTTGACACTGGATTAATAAATTGTGAGGTTTCTAATTTTAAATTCTAGTACTAAAAGGTTATCTTGCTTTAAGTCGGTGGGAAAATTATCTAGAAAAAACAATTTGAAAATTTTTCGTTTTTTGAGTTTTTAAAAAAATTTAATAAAACCATTTAGAAAACGAAAACTAGTACGTTTATTTATATTCCAGAGATGAATCGATTTCATTAATTGCGAATTTCTAGTACCGGTCATATGAGTCCGTTTTGTGTAGGTCAACGGGTATTTTATCGCATAACTTTTTTGTCTTTAATTTTTAAGAGTTTTTGACTTTAGATTAATAAATTATGAGGTATTCTAGTACTAAAAGTTACTCTTGCTTTAAGTTGGTAAAATACACCGTTTTTTGTTAAATTTTTTTTCAAATTCAAAAACGAAAAATTTTCAAATCGATTTTTCTAGAAAACAGTGTATCCTATCGACTTAAATCAAGAGTAACTTTTAGTACTAAAATACCTCACAATTTAATAAGCCAGTATCAACAATGCCTAAAAGTTAAAGACAAAAAAGTTGTGCGATAAAATAACCGTGGCCGTACCCAAAACGGACGCCTATGACCGGTACTAGAAATTCACAATGTATGAAATCGAGTTATCTCTGGAAGATAAATATGCGTACCAATTTTTGTTTTTCTAGATAGAAGCGTTCTGGAGGTATTTAAGAAAACCTAATTACAAGACACCATCTTCAAAGACCTCTAGCTTCCTTAGGAATCCCCAGTTTCCCCTCTAGCTCCCGCAAAGGGAGCAAAGTGCGGCCCGCGGGCCGCATGCGGCCCATCAGACATTTTTTGCGGCCCGCAGAAAAAAGTGAATTATTTTCATTTAAAGAATGATTGTTTTTTAATTATTGCTAATAGTAATACGTAAATATAATATAAAACGTCACTTTAGCTCTAAACATAAAGAATTTTATAATTACCCAAAAATTAATTAAAGCGAACAAATCTCTCAATGGTGAATTTATAAAAACAATTGCATTGGATGAAAGTGATAGAACTGATACAGCTCAGTTATTAATATGTATTTGAGGAATTAACCCATATGGATATTTATAAAGAACTGTTATCAACGGGATCCATGAAATCTCAAACAGCAGGAAACGATATTTTTCCGTATAATCAGGAATTTTCTGGAAAATTATAAATTACCTCTTAAGCAATTAATAAGTGTAACAACGGACATAGTACCAAATTTAAGATGAGCAAATATTGTCATGCTGAGAAATCTCACGTTCATGAACAATTTCCAGGACATGTTTTATTATTTTTTTACTGCATAGTCAGCTGGCATTGTGCAAAAATATTTTGCATGTCGACAAGTCATTTCAATTATAAGTAATATTGTTAATATTATTCGTTCAAGAGGATTAAATAATCATCAAGAATTCATAGCATTTTTGGAAGAGCTAGAAACAAAACACACTGATGTCTTATACATACCAAAATCATATTCGATGGATAGGTTTAGGAAAAATTCTTAAAATATGCTGCAAATTAAGGGAGGAAATTGCTTTATTTTAGAAATGAAAAACTGCGACAAATTTGGTAAATTTACAATTTTTGAATGAACATGCGATTTTGCGTTTACCCTGCACATAATCATTTAAATATTTTAAACATAACATTGCAGGGCAAAAATTTATACACACACACAAACTTTTAAAATGAAACTGAAACTATTTATTCATCATATAAAAAAGTTCGAATTCGTTCATTTTCCACCATTAAAATCATTAAACAATTTACCAGAAATATTTTTTTATTATTTAATTCTTTCAGAGAAACCAAAAACAGTGAATTAACTATTTTATTTGGGAATAAAATTACAATTTAATTTTGAAATTATATATATTTGACGTTTTGACTTCCACTTCGGAAATTGTTAGGTATCAAAAAGTCTTATTTTGATATCGATTTCCGAGGTGGAAGTCAAATATATTTAATTTTAAACTTAAATTGTGGCTTTATTCCCAAGAATAAAATGGTAAATTGCATAAGATGCCACAAGAAAATAGCTTCAGAACATTATTAAAAAATAGTGAAGGGAAAGATTTTTTCAAATTTATAACTTTATTAATTTTTATTTAAATGGCATTTGCATCTATTTAAGCACGGAATTTCTCTTCAAATATGTATATAAGTAGCTAATAGCAATGTGAAAAAAAAAATAATTTTTTTATTTAGCTTAAGAGCACAGGCGCAAAATTTCAGGCCAATGCTTTTTAAATGCATTCATTTTTTTTCGAATCCTGAAAAAACTATTAATTATTATTGAAAAATTTAAACGCAGACTCAAAGATTACATTATTACCGAGGGCCGAAAGTCCCTTAGAAAAAACAAAAAAAGAGATATTTGAAACTAAAAATGACACTCAACTTTCTCTTTTTCTATTTCACTCTTGTAACTTATTAAAATAAACATTATAGAGTTTTTCAGGGACTCTGGGCCTTCGGTAATAATGCAATCTTACATTCTGCGTTTAAATTTTTCTAAAATATTTATTAGTTTTCTCGCTATTCGGAAAAAATGAATGCATTTAAAAAATTTACCCGAAATTTTGCGCCTACGCTCTTTGAATGCCTCGACAACTAAGGCCATTAGTATGGTACAGTTGATTTTTCAATCAAATTATAGTGTAATGTGTAGTGTGTGTGTTGAGTAAATGGATTGTTACTTAGTAAAGTCGACTTCATTGTATTTACAAAAAGACGCTAATTGTATCCGAACGTCTGCAGTCCCTCAGGTGAGTGCTGATTCCACAAGAGTAGAAATCATTTTTAATTATTAATTTATTATAATCTCGTTTCTGGCTGAATCACTAATGTGAATGCCAATACAAACAAAAATTTTTATAAAGAAACATTTCCTACCTAGCTAGGATTCGAACTCACAACCCAAAGAACGTCATTTAATCAAAATTATGGTAAAGATAAAAATTTTAACATGTTAACAAATGCGGCCCTCGATAATACACCAAAAACTTTTTGTGGCCCTTACCAAAAACCGTTTGCCCACCCCTGGTCTAGATGAATTGGGTTAAAATGTCTTAAAATTATATGAGGAATCTCCTGTCTTCGTTTGTCGGTAGAGTTTCTGGACACCCTGTATAATATATGAAAAAATGTTTGTCCGACAAATATGTTAGGCATTTTAGTCCGACACGTAGATCATGTCAAATGACAGGAATTAGTATATTGGTGGTAAATAGCAGTCTGATTTTTGCATTAAAATTTAATGAAAGGGTAACAAATCAATTTGATGTGCTGTCCGACAAAATACATGGGACGTTTTCGCAGTCTGACGTTCGAAATCTATAACCTGTTCCACAGTTAAAACTTCCCCTGTTCCAGTATTTCCGTACATCATAGTTTGTCCGACTAGACGCCGTTAAGCTTTTAACAAATTTTCAGCTTGCTATTAATTAACTTTTTTTTGTACGCGGGATCCAGGCCTAGAAGCCTTTGTTTTAAGTTAAAAAAGCGTACATTGGTTGATATACAATTTAAGTTTAATTCTTGATATACTCAAATTAAGGACATTTAAATTTCCCTTAGAGTAATATCCAGTGTACGACTTTGCGTTATCTAATATTTACAAAATCTAAAATGTCGCTAATGAATATAACCAGGGCGACTACGACTCAACCCTTCTTCTTAACTGTCTGGTCAGAGAAGGCCGATTGTATATGGGCCCCGGCGATAGGCAATTGTTCTGCTCATTAATCACTTCTATTCGCGGCACTCTTGGATCTGTCAAATACAGTCCAGCTGAAGAGTCGATGCTGCTTTGAGGGTTTCATCTAGCTAATTGCTGCCAAAACGACGTTTTTAATTAATGGAAGGCCATCATGATATTTTGGGATGTTTCATCAAAAGCCCTCTTTTTTATAGTCACGGATTATTTTTGCTTGGAAATATTGACGATGTCATTGGATATGTTCTACATTCTACACCGTTCGGTATCAACATACTTAGGAAAGATTTATAATATGAACGTTTGCAATATTTACTGGGTAACAGTTACACAGATGATTATGACAAGCATTTTTAGTTTTTCAAGTCTTTTTTAGTTTGTAGTTATTAAGTTTGTAAATATCTACATAACAAATAAAATAAAGAATAATACAAGCAAAGCAAATAAAACTTAACAAAATAAGCATTAGACTAACGTAAAAAGGCTATACACCCATACCTCGCTTTACAGCCTAGATACGTTCCACGAAACATGGCCGCAAAGCGAAATGCCGTATAACGAATCAAGTATTCTAATACAAATTCATAAAAATTTAATGGGATTGGTTCCGTTACATGGTTTGTCATTAAAAATGCATTTTATCTGTTTATTTTATTTAAATCAAAAATACATACAAAAAAAGCAGATACACTGGTATATAAAATAATAATAGATTTCAAAAACCAAAAATAATCTACAAACTCCAAGCTTTCTTGTTGTATCTCCATATAACGGGTAAATGATTTTTATTTAGTCCTATAATAGGCCTTGGATTTTTGGACAAATTAGAAGTGGTTTTAGCTTAAAATCACCAGTAGCATTTGCACCAAGTAGCAAAGTTAATCGTTCTTCAGCCATTTATAACCAGGCGCAGATTTTTCGGTTTTTGAAATGTACGTGTGATCAGGCATTTGCTTCCAACAAAGTCCTGTTTTGTTTTTTTTAACACTTGTTCAAGTTTATAACCACCTTTTTCTATAATTCTCTTTAAAATGTTAAGATATTCCTTAGATGCGGCCTCATCTCATTTTATTTTCAAATTATGCATAAGCAAATGGAAATAGAAAAGAGTGTGGATCGAGATTGCGTTTGCTCGAGAATGACAACATGGGGCCGTTATAGCGAAACATTTTAGGCCGTATAGCGAAACCGTGCCGTAATTGAACAGGGCCGTTATAGCGAAATGCCGAATACAGAGAAGCCGTATAGCGAGGTATGGGTGTAATAGTTATTTATGTATCAAGGGTATTAAATAAATAAATGTTTATACCTTGAGGGCGACAAGCTTATAAATTCGAGGGCCTCTGGTCCGAGAGCTTATATGTCGCCCGAGGGTATAAACATCTAATAATACACGTGGTGCATACAGAACTTTATGTCATACCGATTCATTGCATCAATTAAAATTTTAATTTTATTTTATATTAATTAGAAGTAATATTGTATAGCAGCAGGTATTTAGTACCGTTTGCTAGGAAAGCGATGTTGGTTAGCAATTTGTTAATAACGTAAACAAAGTTTTTGTATGTGACATTGTCAAAAAAAAATTAGAATGCAAGAGAAATTCGATATTTCTGAAGAAATAGTTAAAAAAGCCAGAAAAGCGACTGAAAATCTGTTACCGAAAAAATCCAAAGAAACGTGCGACAAGGAATACGCTAAATTTCAACAATGGATGGCAGAAAATAATACTGAATGCATAAATGTTTAATTTTTGTTGAACGCATACTCTCGTATTGACGATAACTGCGGACATTCACATCATAGAGATGTGTCTACTAGCCCGAGTGTGTGGAGGTGTTTTCTTAGTTGACAATGGCCAGTTAAAAAACCAACTATCAAGCGTAGGTTTTTCCTGGTCATTCTCAAGTACTTTTCTGATGCTGACTTCCCAAGGTTCCTTATTGTTACCTTGACAAGTCTACATGCTGGCCCTTCTTCCCATCTTTTCACGGTTTGCGTGTGGAAGTGATATTTGACAATTTCCGCGATTGTTGCAGTTGACCAGTCATCAAGATCACCAGTTCCTAAGAGTCTTAGGTGTGCTGCCTTCCTAGCTAGCTGGTCAGCAATGCGGTTGCCTTTATTTCCGTTGTGTCCTTTAACCCACCTCAGGATGATATTGTTACCATCCGAAGCTTGAGCTAGTGATTCATGACACTCCATTACTAGCCCTGATATGACACGTGGTCTGTTCAGGGTTAGTAGCGCTTGTCTGCTGTCTGTGCAGATTATTATAGTTTTGCCGGCTATACTTTTCCCGATTATCTCTTTTGCGGCTATGGAGATACCAGCCGGTTCAGTTTGAACTACGCTGGCATATTTGCCCGTACCCCATTTTATACTAAGGTTCAATGATCTGGAGTATATTCCGCATCCTGAGCCTTCTTCCGTTTTGGAGCCATCGGTGTAGATGCAATATGCATTTGCCACGTTTGACTCCCTATGTTGTCTTGTTTCGATTTTGTAGGGTTTGTCGAAGACAAACGTAGGTTTAATTGAGTCACATCCATGGCCCGCATTTAGCTGGGGCAGTGCCTCCAGCTCACCCCGCCAGAAATTACATCTCAATTGTCCCATTCCTACATCAAGGTTTGCACCTGCTGTGCATAATCTCATCATCGTCATCAGCGCCACCTCTCTGACATATATGTCTAAAGGACTAATGACAATGAGCAACTCCATGGCAGCAGTTGGTGTTGTTTTCATGACACCTGTTATATTTAGACAAGCCATCCGTTGAATATGGTTTAGTTTGTTGATCGCTGTTGCCTGTAGCACTTTTGGTACCCAAGCAATGGCTCCGTAAGTTAGCATGGGCCTAATGACAGTAGTGTAGATCCAGGTGACTACCCTTGGTGAAAGGCCCCAAGTGCGTCCGACCGTTCGCCGACACTGTTCATAGGCAATATATGCTCTTTTAGCTCTACTATCCAAGATCTCCGTAGTAATATCAATGTGAGATGGGATCCAACCTAAGATACAAGCCCGAGCTACCTTTGTAAAAATGAGAAACGTACTTTGCCGCCACGATCTTAGTATTGACCTTTGCGTTCCAATGACATATTACTATATCTTTCCAGTCTAAGGGAGCCTATTCTTAAACTCTTTGGAGCCTTTGAGATGTGTGTATACAGATGACTACCTACTAAGAATAAGCTGGATCAACAGACAAATGAGGTGGTCCTTAAAGGGTTACACCCAAAAACACAACTAGTAAATATGATAAAGAGACAAGCTGGCAGCTGGAATACTTCGGTCACATTATGAGAATCCCTGAAAAAGATTAACATTTACATCTGATCATTCAGGGAAAGATCCAAGGTAAACGTGGTTCTGGTAGAAGAAGAACATCATCATCATCATGGCATTTACACTCCTAGCGGAGTGATTGCCGCCCTCTTTGGGCTCTTCCGATTCGTTGGTCGCGGTGAATCAATCCGCATTAACATTTTGGTTTTACACTTAGTTGTGTGACTTGGCATCTTCTACAATTTTCCTGTTCAATTTTCCATTCGTTCCTGTTTTTGCTTCTGGTTACCCATTCTCTGACTCCCATCTTCTTAAGGTCCTCCACTATCTGGTTCTCCCATCTAGTTTTGGGTCTTCCTCGTGGTCTGCCTGATACAGGTCTCCATTTGGAAATTTTCTTGATAACGGCTTCTGGATTCCTCCTTTCTATATGTCCCATACATCTGAGTCTCTGTGCCTTGATAAATCTGACGATGTCTTCTCCTTTCAGTAGTCCTCTTATTTCGTGGTTCATGAGTTTTCTAAGTTTATTATTACCTAAGTTTAGTGGTCCTGCTATCCTACGAAGTATTTTCCTTTCTAGGATCCTCAATCTTTCTTCCTCTTTGTGTGTCAGATACATTACTTCAGCACCATATGTGAACCATGTACTGTGACCATGGTCCAGTAATCGCATATGGTGCTGAAGTTACTGCACAGTAAGTTACTGTATTTCCAGTAGGTTCTGTTTCCTGCCTGGATTCTTTCATTAATTTCAATACTTCTATCATTAGTTCCATTAACTGAGACTCCAAGATATTTAAAATGGTCCTCCTTTTCAAATTTATATTCACCAATATTTAAGCTTATCATATTAACTGGGTTTTTTCTTGAGCATATTAGGAATTTTGTTTTGTTTTGATTTATTTCTAAACCCCTTTTGGATGCTTCTTTGCATAACTTCATAAATTCTTCCTTTAAACTGTTTAGGTTTCTGCTAATTAATGATATGTCTTCAGCATACGCCACAAGTTGCGACGTCGATGTAATAATCGTACCTTTTATTTCTGTAGCTCTTATTGTTCCTTCTATAGCGACAGTAAATTGTGACGTTGATAGAGGGTAGCCTTGTACTCCACTTGCTATTTCTATATTTTTGGTGATTCCGTCATCTATAATAATTATTGCTGCAGTCGATCCTTTCATTGTCATTTTCGTAAGCTTTATAAGTTTCATTGGTATACCTAGGTTGTTCATGTCTTCCATTAGGTCGGGTCTTGTTAAGCTGTCAAAGGCTTGCTTGAAGCCTATGAAAAGTATGTGTAAGTGGATACCATGTTCGTAACATTTCTCAATTGACTATGTGATTATGTGAACTGCTTCTATTGTTGACCTTCCCTCTCTAAATCCGTGCTGGTAGTCTCCTATTTTAGTTTCAATGTGTTTTGAGAGTTTTTGTCTGATTAATGATATCAATATTTTGTAGCAGCTGTTTAACAGTGTTACTCCTCTATAATTGTTGCATTTTGTGGTGTCCCCTTTCTTAAGAATCGGAAATACCCATCCAGTTTTCCATTCTTCGGGCATTCTTTCTTCTTCCCAAATCCTTATTATTAGGTCGTACATTTTCCGTTGTAGTTCTTCTCCGCCTCGTTTTATTAGCTCATTTTGGATTTCATCTGGGCCTGCTGCTCTCTTTGCCTTAAATAACTCTTCGTAGTATGTCTCCCATATTTTGACATCAATTTTAACTGTTGGTTTCTTCTTGTTTTGTGATTTTATATATTTGTAAAGCTTTACATTATTCTTGCTATTTACTTCTAACTCTTCTATAACTTTATCAATCCTTTTTTTTTAAGATGAAAAAAAAAGATGAAGTTTTCGATCCTAATAGCATTATTAATAATATTTAGAAAATATTAAAATATTACTAAAAGATTTTTAAATCGAAAACTTATTGGTCCATTTCCTTGGTAACACCTCCAAGGCTTCTAAAATTTGCAAGCCAAATGGATGCTGAAGCGAAGAAGACAAGAGGGAATTCAAAAAACTTACAATTCACGACCCCGTCTGTCCTAGTTACTCGAAGGAGTAAAGACCAATATAAAAATAAAATAAAAATTTTATTTTTAATTCAGTTGCAATGCGAAGGCAAAACAATCTTACTTTTCAATTAGAATACGGAACGCAGTCCAGTCCCTTGAATCGCGATTTTCGGCTCTTATTGGAGCCTCATCGGAAAGTACGTAGGCTTGTTCTCCATATCCCAATTGATCCGTACTAAGAGGTTTTCCCACCCATTGCAACTGAAATGAAAATATTAGATGACTAGCGTCATCTGGCAATTAAAAGATGAAGTTTTCGATCCTAATAGCATTATTAATAATATTTAGAAAATATTAAAATATTACTAAAAGATTTTTACAACTTTTCTAGAAAATGAATACTTTTAAAGTTATAATCAAAAAACGAAGAAAAAAATCGAATTTTTCCTTCATTTTTTGACACTTTGATTATTTAAACAATGTTCCGGACCTTTTTAAAAGGGAGGCTAACTCAAATAATATTATTTAAGTTATTTCAAGCAATTTCTGCAAAAATATTTAAGTCACCTCTCAACGTCCAAATGTACTAATATTTTTATAGACGCGGCCTGGTCTATTATATCAATGATGATTTCACAACCTGTATTGGCACGATACGATCGCTATCGCTCATTCTGCAAACTTTCACATGCTGTACTTAAACGTGCCTTAAACGTGTACTTTTAACACTTATATCATAAATAACTATTAGCAGTGATGTTGTCCAGCTAGAAAATTATAAATAACTCAAATATTTTCAAACTGTTTCCGAAGTGCGATTGTATATAATATTAATTTTAACCCATTATCCGAAATGAAACAAAGCATTAGAATTTGAGAAGTAATTAGTATTCAGGCAACTTCTACGAGCAGTACATTCTCATCGGACCGCTATTTTCTCTTATATTATTGAGCCAAAATCCTAATCCTACCCGTCCAAACTAAGCTGGAACTAGTGTTAGGTGCGGCGAATGTTTGGAGGGGTCTGGTAGCCGGAGTGAGAGAGAGGTTCCATTGTTTTAATCGAACTCATCTCGAGTTCTCATTTCGTGCAAATGTTGGCCGCCATACTAGGGAATATTAACGCTCCTAAGGGTGTTGGGGTCGCAAAGGGGTGCAACTCGGTTTTATCGAGCAGAATTCTGCGTTTAATCTAACTTGCGATCTATTTGTTCAAAGCATACTCTCTCTCGAGCTCACAAGCTACGTATAGCCTATTTCGTTTTATGATGGGTGATAACCATGGGAGGTCTAACGACGATACGGCGACGAAGTCCACTTACTTTATCTCTTCTACCCGTAAATTCTGAAATGCAGATTACATCGAGAGATTACTTTTTCGATATTATATGTTAACAATGATATAATATATAAAATGAAATAAAAAAAATAAAAAATTCCATTTTTATTCAGTTGCAATGCGAAGGCAACACAAACTTATTTTTTTTTATTTTTCAATTAAACTACGGAGCGCAGTCCAGCCCTCTGAATCGACGATTTTCGACTCCTGTTGGAGTCTCATCGGAGAGAACGTAGGCCTGCTACTCCATACTCCAGTTGACCAACATCGAGAGTTTATCCCCCACATCGCAACTGACGTAAATGGACTAGGTGACTAGCGTCATCTGGCAATTGAAAGATGAAGTTTTTAATCCTAATAGCATTAATAGTATTTAAAATATTAAAATATTACTAAAAGATTTTTAAATTGAAAACTGATTGGTCTATTTTCTTGGTAACACTTCCAAGGCTTCTAAAATTTGCAAGCCAGATGGACGCTGAAGCGAAGAAACAAGAGGAAATTCAAAAACTTACAATAGGGAACTTGTAAAATTTTTTTTATTACATAATAATGTTCAGTTTTGTTTAAAAATGAGATTTCCAAAATTTCACGCTTCAAAAACTCGTAATAACTTAGAAATACATATTTAAAGTCTTCAGCGGTATAAAATAGTTCAAACGACCCGTGATGTCACATAGTTTTACATTAGTTATTATTATGGTTATATTTCGCTGTGTCTAGGTACACGCTAACGTGTACGCAAATAAAAAAGTTAGGTATGTACAAGCGAATTAAACTTCATCAAGCGTTATTATTTAGCGTGCGCAGTGACTTAATTGTAGTAAATCAATGTATATATTAAAGTATATATTTAGATTAGCAAAATAAATACAGTGAAACTTGGATAATTCGAATCTCAGGGGACCGTTAAAAAAATTCGAATTATCCAAAAATTCGAATTAAAAAATAAATCTACAAAAACAAGGATTACCTACAAAAACCTGCAAATGATAAACATCAGGAGTTGATCATCAAAAAACAGTATGTAGTTGATCATTTTTATCGCTTGGAGATGTTTTTGTTCCTATTCTTGCCAGAGTTTTGTCATCCTAAAAAAATGGGCTAACAAAATTCGGCCAAAAATACCAATTAAAACATTTACAAGCTATAAAAAAGACCGACTTTATTTTTTCCAAAGAGCTCCGAAATTTTTAGCTGCTTTTTAGAATTTATCTTCTCAGTAATGACAAGATATGATCTTCTCAGTAATGACAAGATTCTAAGATATTCAGAAAAGATAGCAGAAAAGTTCGAATTATCCAAAATATAACTCGAATTATTCACGACTTTTTACCACTACTTATATAGGAAATGCTAGGGACCAGAATAAAAATTCGAATTAAAGAAGATTTCGAATTATGGAAGTTCGAACTAAGCAGGTTCCACTGTATATGTATTTAGTTGACATAACACGTAAAAAATATTGTTAAAATAATTTTTATACGTAAGTTAATTATTATAATCAACTATTCTAAATGGGAAATAAGCCACAATTTAACTAAAAAAATGATTTTATTAACGTTTCGACGTCCAAACCGGATGTCATTGTCAAAATACAAAAATTAGTCAGATTAAATAAATTATTAGAAAAATTTTTTATTAAGCAACACCATTTTTGTTTAATTTAATAATATTTTGTATTTTGAAAACGACGTCCGATTTAGACGTCGAAACGTTAATAAAATCATTGTTTGGTTAAATTGTGGCTTAGTTCCCATTTAGAATAGTTGATTACAAAAATGCCACAAGGATAATAGCTTCAGAACAAGTTAATTATTATTGTGAAAGCTTTAGGTCTTATTTTTATTTTAATCTTTTACGGTAATACATACTATTTTATTTATAACTAAAAAAAATATATATTAATTTATAGTCTCTTATCTTTTTCGTACTGTTTTAAAATGTTCTTAAACTCATTAAAAGAACTAAATAATTGTCCACACTCCGTAGTTAATTTAAAAACAAACACTAAACAAATAAAAAATAAGAAATCACTGACACTCTAACTTTTTTATTTGCGTACACGGTAACGTATACCTAGACACAACCTTATATTTAGGTATATTCTTCTTCTCCTTCTTTAGTTTATTTGCCTCCACCTACTTGGGTATGTGGCAAGCTCATCGTCGTGGAATAAGTCAAAAATATTTATATTCTAATGACATTTATCGTATGTCATTGTAATAATATATACCAGTTTGTTAAAATTGTAGTTTTATACTGTTTTTGAAGGAAAGGAACGAAGGTTTACTATTGAAAATAAAACCATTTTGTAAAAGTACGAATTTTTCTATGGATAGTTCAAACGATCAAAAACACTTGTAACGTCACATAAATGTATTTTCTACTGATGTTTATAACGTCTAATTTAAAATTCTGTTTAATTTATTGGAAAAATGTAAATGTAAAACCAAGTGACGTCACGATGCGTTTTGGACCACCTGTTTTAATTTGAATTTTTAATCGTCTTTAGGGGCCAAACTAAAGACAAACAAAACTTTTTTATCTTTGATACATGTTTTAAATTATGTTCTGTTGTGATTTATAACATTTTTTTCGAATTTAAACATTTATGCAAGTTCCCTATTCACGACCCTGTCTGTTCAGCTGGTAAATTCCAACAGAAAATGGACCTAGTTACTCGAAGAAGTAACGACCAATATAAAATAAAAAATTTCATTTTTATTCAGTTGCAATGCGAAGGCAAAACAATCTTATTTTTCAATTAGAATACGGAGCGCAGTCCACCCCTCTCAATCGACGATTTTCGACTCTTGTTGGTCAACAACTCTCGGTGTTGGTCAATTGGAGTATGGAGTAGCAGGCCTACGTTCTCTCCGATGAGACTCCAACACGAGTCGAAAATCGTCGATTCAGAGGGCTGGACTGCGCTCCGTATTCTAATTGAAAAATAAGATTGGTTTGCCTTTGCATTGCAACTGAATAAAAATGGAATTTTTTATTTCATTTTATATTGGTAGTTACTTCTTCGAGTAACTAGGTCCATTTTCTGTTGGAATTTACCAGCTGAACAGACAGGGTCGTTAATTGTAAGTTTTTGAATTCCCTCTTGTCTTCTTCGCTTCAGCATCCATCTGGCTTGCAAATTTTAGAAGCATTGGAGGTGTTACCAAGAAAATGGACCAATAAGTGTTCAATCTAAAAATCTTTTAGTAATATTTTAATATTTTTAAATATTGTTATTGCTATTAGGATTGAAAACTACTTCATATAATATATATTTCAAAAAAACCCTGTTAGTACGTTCTTTAAAGGTAAAATATTGCAAAACCTCTAAAATTTAAAGAACCGCTTGGATGACATGAAATTTGACATACACATAGATAACGTGTCAAAGAAGAAAAGTGATATTGTGCCAATTTGTGCTTTTGCCCTAGGGGTGAGTTTCACCCCCTTCTGGGGGTGAAAAATATATGTTCGAAATAAGTCCAGAAATGGATAAAATGACTAATTCTAAGCAACTTTTGTTCTATAAAGTTTTTTCACCAAAATAGTACTTTTCGAGTTTTTGCGAGTGAATATGTTAATTTTTCTACAAAATAACCAGATTTTCCGACGGTTTTTCGCAAATAACTCAAAAAGTAAGTGTTTGATCAAGAAAAAAATTCTTATCAAAAATATAGCACGTAAAAAAGTGAAAAACATGGTGTATATATTAGGTCACTATACCTAGTAGAAGCAGAGTTATAGCTAATAAAAATAGGTTCATATTCGTCAATTCCAAACCGAATATTTTAACGTGCCATAACCAAAAAACGAAGCACTTTTTTGGGAAAACTTATTCTAACTTTTTGTGTTTGAAAAAATTCTTATTTTTGTTTTCTAAAAAAATTTTTAGCATTAAAAGTAAACAAGTTACGCTCAAAATAAAGTTGGTCCCTTTTTTTTTTGGTAAGAAATCGGGAAAATCACCCCCTAATTAGCATTTCAAATGAACTTAATCGTTACCACTTCACAAGTTTTTTATTCCCGTACGTATTGATCATCTGATCTGTAAGTTTCATTGGTTCAAAGTCCTTATTTTTGAGAGAGCTGTAGTTAAAAGGGCTTGAACGAGTTACTTATCACGAGTGTATGCAAATTTAGAAACACCGAATCTTAACCAATGTTTGTCTTACAGGAAAACAAAAAATACAAAATATTCAGAAAAGTAAAGCTAACTTTTTTAATTCTTTAAGATTTCTTGTATCTCTAACAATTTTTAATTTATTTAAGAAAAAACATTTTTTTCAAAATTAAATTTTTTAAAAATCTTTTTTTAAAACCAAATTTTTTTTAAAATAAGCACTTTGAATCGATGAAACTTACAGATCATATAAACACAACATAAGTAAAGTAACTTGTGAAGCGGTAACGATTAATTTCATTTAAGTTGCTAATTGGGGGGTGATCTTCCTGATTCCTTTTTTTGCCAAAACAAAAGGAACCAACTTTATTTTGAGCGTAACTTGCTTACATTTGATGCTAGAAATTTTTTTTATAAAAACAGAAATAAAGATTTTTCACCTTAAAAAAGTTGTAATGTGTTTTCCCCAAGAATGCTTTATTATTTGGATATTTCACATTGACTTATTCTATTTGAAATTTTTCATTAGCTATAACTCTGCTTTTGCTAGGTATAGAGACCTAATATATACACCGTTTTTTTTTTCACTTTTTGATAGGCTATAGTTTTGCTAAGAATATTTTTTTTGACAAAATGTTTACGTTTTGAGTTATTTGTGAAAAACCGTCTAAAAACGTGGTTACTCTGTTGAAAAATGAACATATTCACTTGCAAATAACTCGAAAAGTATTGATTTGGTGAAAAAACTCTATAGAAGAAAAGTTGCTTAAAATTAGTCAGTTTATCCATTTCGGGACTTATCTTGGACATATATTTTTTCACCCCCGAGATGGGGTGAAACTCTCCCCCAGGGCAAAAGCACATATCGGCACCATATCACTTTTTTCTTTGACATGTTAGCTATGCGTATGCCAAATTTCATGTCAATCCAAGCGGTTCTTTAAAATTTACAGCAAAAACCGTGAAAGAATGTACTATGTTACCACATAGTGGTGTAAGTCGACAATATATTATAATACCGTACAAAAACAACTTAATATTAATATCCAACTTAATCTTAATCCTAACTGATATTCTGCTATATATTTATATTATGTACAAATTTGACCTATTCCTTCTTGTTTCTGGCCAGCGTCTTTGCTTCTATCCATGTTGTTTCCATTTTTTTGAATATTTTTCCTATGGTTCTATCCCATGTTTGTCGTTATCTATCTTTCTTCTTTGTGTTTTTCCTGACTGAAAATGACCCCACCAACTGAGTTGCCTTCTTTCTATAAATTCTAAGGACGACTCCATTTCCAATTCTTCTCTTATTTGAGTGTACCGTGGTATATATCTTTTGGTAACTCCTCGAACTCGTCTAAGGTATTTCATTTATACTGCCTGCATTTTACTATTTTGTCGCTCTGTTAGTACCCACGACTTGCAACCAAAGGTTAATGCAGAGTAAAATAGCTGCTTCTTTCAGAGCTTAACAGTGAGAAATCAAGTACAAAAAGCAAATATACTGGCAGGATGCTCTAGGGGGGTATAAATAGACACTTTCAGCTCCAGTGCCACTTGCCACTTTGTGCCACTTTTATACAGTCATTGAAAAATTGTTGAAATGTACACAGGGTAGCCGTGTCGGTGGCACCTGGTTGATAACCATATGAACACGGAAGCCGTGTCGGCCGGCTTGAAAGTGTTAATAACACTATATGGCGAAACCGATATATTAACTGTTACAAAACTGACTTTACGCCGTTGACTTTACTATTTTATTATTTATGTTTTTAGGCACTAAGTTTAATTTTAGTTAGCTTTATTTATTTTTTAATAACTTACTTTTAAACAAATGAAAAACAATGAATTTATATCTTTTATTTTACAAACTACGATATCTAATGTATGTATTACACTAAATCTAATAATTTATTTACATAATTACAAGTTCAAAAATATCGCGCTCGATACATATCAAGTACACCGACGTATTCAAATTCACAACTAACTGCTAATTTCAAAATCCCTCTTATTTATACAATGCTTAATCATCTCGAATACAAAAGAATGATCCAGAATATACGAATATCCACATATTAACTTAAAGCACATAAAATCAAATTTTCTAGTAGAATAACAAAAGAACAATTTATAGAAAAAGATATGTAAACAACTCGGTCGAGATCTTTCTTTAAATTAGGGTCCCTCATAAATCAATCAACCACAGGTGCATAAATCATTGTATAAAAAAGGTTCTTGGTAAACATCTTCGGCGCCTGTTAGTCCGGGAGCTGAAAACAGTAAGGTAGCATAATTGTGTCACATAACACTGAGATGAAGTCAAGAATTTATAAAGCCAATATAAAACTAATAATGACATATATATCAGAAACAAGACCCGATACAGCCACAACAGAAAGACTACTAGAAACTTCATAAATGGTACTGAGAAAATTAGAGAAAATACGTTGAGAGATCGAAAAGGAGTGAAGACATTAAAAGAAAATGTAACTTACAGTGTATAAACGAATGGAGACTAAATAGTAAAAAAGAATGGAATAGCGACCGGCCGCGCAAAAGATGAAGTGACAACTTATCATAGAGATATCAATCCGCCAGTGAATAAGCAGAATTGCTTACAATAGGAAGCAGAAAAAGAAAAAGAAGAAGAAGAAGAAGAAGAAGAAGAAGAAGAAGAAGAAGAAGAAGAAGAAGGTTTTCTTCTTTAGCTGTGAGGTTCTTTATAATTCTCTCCATTATTATGACGAGCAACAATGGTCTTAATGTACCTGCCTGTTTTATTCACTTGTTTATTTTGACTTCATTTGATCTTTGGTCACTCATTTTCCGCTGACTATCTTGTATGGTTGTATGTACATTCTATGATTCTTATTATTGCTTTCGTCACTTTTAGTTGTTCGAGATCTAGTATATACTCTTTTCAATGATCTTTTAGTTTAAATGTAGAATATTTACTGCCATGTGTCAAAATAAAAGATTTCTTTTAAAATGTTAGCAATAACTTTTTTCTAGACATGTACTAACTATATTTGAATTTATTAAAGTAGATTTAAGCTTAAGCGCTGCTTTTATATCACGGTTTCAATGACCCTCTATTATTTTTATAAATTATTACTGTATATCATTTTAATAGAATTTTTAAGAAACAGCACAAAAATTTTGTTTTAAAACTTGTAACTTATACAGGGTGTTTCATTAATAAATGTCCATATAGTAACTGGATAAACTTAGCACAAAATACGAAGATTTAACCTAAAACACTTAAATAAAATGTGGTTCCTTACTGAGTTGCACGGTGTTTTATCTAAAAATTTAAAAATTATTTTTGCTCAGCATTTTAAAACCATTCGACGTATTCTTTTTATACTTGGCAGGAGGTATAGGTACTGTATAAGCTACTAAATTATGTTAAATAAACGTTTCTGGATAATACCAGAGGAGTACGACGGGAGAAAGTGAATGGTTGACCCTTTCCAAATTCTACACCACTGGTGGAATTGCTATTTTAGTTTAATTTTTGGTTTCTCCAATACTTTCTATGTAAATAATATACTCTTCATTCGTAACGATAAAGGCATTAGTTTTCAAGATCTTTGAAGTTAAAAATGAGACGATACGGTTATTTTGATTAATGTATTGTGTCGCTTCATTTTTAATTTCAAATATCTCGAAAACTAATCATCTTATCGTTACGAATGAAGAGAATATTATTTACATAAAAAGTATTGGAAAATCAAAAAATTACACTAAAATAGCAATTTCGTCAGTGGCGTAGAATTTGGGAAGGGTCAACCAGCCACTATCCCCTGTCGTACGCCCCTAGTAGCTAGAAACGTATATTTATCTTAATTTAGTAGAGTGTACAGTACCTACACTTTCTGCCAAGTATCATAAGGATACTCCAAATAGTTTTGAAGTACTGGGTACAAATAATTTTTAAATTTTAATAATATGAATCATATTTATTATCATAACTTAATCAAAATAACTGTGCCGTTTCATATTTAACTTCAAATATCTCGAAAACTAATGACTTTATCGTTACCAATGAGGAGTATATTATTTACGTAGAAAGTATTGGAGAATATAAAAATGGCACTAAAATAGTAATTCCTCCAGTGGCGTAGAATTTGAGAAGGGCCAAAGATCCACTATCCCCTGTCGTACCCCTCTGGTAGTAGCTAGAAACGTTTGTTTATAATAATTTAGTAGGGTGTACAGTAGTCGCACTTTCCGCCAAGTATGAAAAGGATACGTCACATAGTTTTAAAATGCTGAGCAAAATAGTTTTTAAATGTCTAGATAAAACACCCTGTAACTCAGTAAGGAATCACATTTTATTTAAGTATTTTAGGTTAAATCTTCGTATTTTAAGGTTTTTTCAGTTACTATATGGACAATTATTATTAAAACACCCTGTATACATTATTCTTTTATATTGTCAGGCATCTTTAAGCGATTAACGAAGTAATGGAAACTAGCGCGCTTCTTAGCAAATGCAATCCCCCATTCGCCCCTTCTTTATGTCGCTCACCAAGCGCTCACCCTTACATAGTTCAGAATTAGTTCTATAGTTACCCTTAATAAACTCTGTTGGCGCTGCTTGTCGGGATGCTTGGCTTCTTCGATCGATTAACTAGACTAAAGGAGCTTTCACCACTACTTAATAGATGGCAATATCGGCAGGAGATTAAGAATCCTAGCTAGATGGAATCTGAGGTTGCGCTTGCTTCAATTACATCAGATAAACCTTAGCTTAGATAATAAGAAAAAATTTGATTCATGAAAAATAAAATTTTGATTTTTAATATTCATTGCCAAATTTAATGCTCTGTATTACTTAAGCAGGTCCTTATATTTTTCAGTCTTTAATACTCTGAGTATTAAAATATTTTATCTCATTATGCCTTTAGACAGTAATCACAAAAAGTATCTCATAATTAAAAAAAAAGTTTAAAGTAATTTTTAATTTTTAGTGAAAAATTATAAAATTCGTCGTTGGTATCCTTTAGGTGTCTACAAACCCATAACATCTCAAGTTGAAGCCTGTTTTTGCCGAAAAAATAGGTAAACAGAACCTTGATAAGAGAGAATATTTTTTATTTTGGACATTTGTGTTCGATACTGTGCACCATATCTGCTTGAGTTTTCAATGAGTTCTTATAAAAAAAAATGAGTAATTTAACTTCAGAACAAGCAGCCCATATCGTAGCCTTAATTGGGGATGGACGATCACAGCAATATATGGCTCATGTTATGGAAATCTCCCAATCCAGCGTTTCAAGAGCTTTAAGAAGGTAGGTATAGAGAGACCGTTATTTACGTCTGCAGACTTTGCGTACACGCCATGTTACAGCTAGATATGAAACTTTTGTTCTTTGGTATACGAAATTTTTTTAATATTATGCACTCTGAGAAATTGTTTGTCATAAATAGTTGTTCTTTATTTCTAGACATATACATATACAGTCAAACCTGTCATATTCGGATCAATGTGGCGACAGACCGATCCGGATATGAAAAAATCCGGATATCGAGACCACTACTTCTTTTATAGTCTCTGAAACGTTTTCTCCTTCATATATTCCAGTAATCAACGCTATCAATAACTTTCTTCGATAGACACGTTTTATAGATTCTATAATACATTATTTCGCCATCTTTTAGTTCTTCTTTTAGTGCGTTGTCCAACAGCAGGACTGCCTTTCTCGGTAGATTCCAACGGCGCAGAACCGTCCGGATATGACAGGTCCGGATATGGCAGGTTGTACTGTACTTTATTTATTACAGGGTGTTAGTAAATAAGTATGACAAATTTTAAGGGCTAATTCACATGAAAAAATAATGACCGTTTGCTCTATAAACATAAGTACGCAAATGATTCGTTTCCGAGATACAAGTTGTTGAAATTTTTATTTCAAACGGCCAATTTATTTATTTCTCTAAGACCAGTTCAGCTATGAAAATTAAATTTGGTGGATTTTAAGAGGTAGTTATTGCGCATTTTTTGACATACAATTAGGCATTTTGTATTCATCATTGGGGCGCATACGGGTAATAATCTGAATTTTATTAAAGAAAAAAATAGTACGCCACTGAGATATTTCAAATTAAAAATCATTTTTGAATTCCCCGTATAGTTTTTGACAAAAAATATATCTTACTTTTTTTCATACGAGGCGCTGTTTTTATACAAAAAAATAAAATATCTTAACGCTTACAAATTATTCGAGGTACTTTCCATACGCATATAAACTTATTTATACTTTGTAAACGTTGCTATATTTTTTGCATAAAAACGGAGCCTAGTATGAAAAAAAAGACCAACCGATTTTTTATCGTAAATTGAACGAGGAATGCAAACTTGATTTTTAATTTGACATAACTTAGTGGCGTACTATTTTTTTCTTAAAAAAATTCAGACCATTACTCGTACGCGCGCTAATGATGAATTTAAAATTCTTCTGTCACCTCTAAAGCAGGTCATTTTTAACATCATTTATTGTAGCTATTTAATTTTAATTTAATTTTTTTTTATTTTTATGGCATGGACTTTATGTCATTCAGCCAGTCACAACATGAGTATTAGTGTCATGTGTAGTGCGTATGTTGAGTAACTGTCTTGTTACTTTGCAAAGTCGACCTCATTAGCGTAAAACTACTTGGAATTACACATAATAGACGGTATTTTACTAAACATCAACTTCAGAATATATTTTTTATTCGTAAAATATAGGGAATTTTTTTTATTTCAAAATGTGAGGATATCTAGAATGATATTAAAGTCAAATCAAAAAATAATGAGTTAAAAATTGAAAATACTTTTGAATTTATTAAAGAAACACATACGCTGGGGTCAAAATTTCCCCCGCTTGGTCATCCGAAGGTTAAAATCTTATTAGTAATATTTTCTGTTATTGTTCTAGTGTAGTATTATTATATTGCTGAGTTCTTGATAATGTATGTATTAAGAAATGAAAAATGCACGTCAAGATATTTTATTTTTCTGCATAAAAACGCTGCATCATAAGAAAAAAGGCAAGAAAGGTTTTTTATCATAAATTAGACGTGGAATTTAAAAATAATTTTTAATTTGAAATATCTCAGTGGCGCACTACTTTTTTCTTTAAAAAATTCAGACCATTGCCCGCAGGTGCGCCAATGATGAATAAAAATTTGTTAATTGTATGTCAAAAAATGCACAATAATTACCTCTTAAAACACACTACATTTCATTTTCATAGCTCAACCGCTCTTAGGGCAATAAATAAATTGGCAGTTTGAAATAAATATTTCACAACTGTCATTATTTTTTCAAAAATTGAAGAAAAATCTTCTGCGTAAAAGGTATATTTATTTCTTCTTTTGCCCTTTAATTCGTCCAATTCTGAACATAGGCTTCCCCCAGTTTCCTCCATTAGCTTCTGTTTAGTGCTTTCTGTTTCCAGTGCGTTCCTCCTATCTTTTTAATGTCGTCTCCCCATCTCATCTGGGGTCGTCCTCTTGCTCTCTTTCCTGTCCATGGTCTCCATTGTTGTATCGTGCTATTCCACCTATTGTCCGTTTGTCTAGCGTTATGACCTGCGAAGCTCCATTTTAGCCTGGTTATATGTTGACCTGCGTCTTTGACTTTTGTTCTATTTCTGACCCAGTTGTTTTGCTTTTTGTCTGTCAATTTTACTCCTAACATTGCTCTCTCCATGGCTCTTTGTGTCTTTATTATTTTATCCATGTTTGCCTTGGTCAAGGTCCATGTTTGGCATGCGTATGTGAGAATTGGGAGTATGCACTGGTCAAACACTCTTGTTTTTAAGTATTGTTGTATTTTTTTATTCTTTAGGACCCATTTTAATTTTCCAAATCCTGCCCAGGCTAATCTGACCCTTCTTTTTACCTCCGCTGTTTGGTTTTCCTTATTTATTTTTATAATCTGTCACAAATATATATAATCATTAACCGCTTCTATTGTGGTGTCGTTTAGTATTACGTTTCTATTGTCTTGTGTGTTTGTCATTGTTTTTGTTTTGGCAAAATTCATTTTTAGACCTATTTGTTCGGATTCATTTGCTAGTTCGGTTAGCATGGTTTGTAGTTCTTCAAAACTTGATGCTATGACTACTACATCGTCTGCATATCTTAGGTGGTTTAGTTTCTTTCCATTTATGTTTATTCCCATGTTTGTCCATTCCATTGTTTTGAAAACATCTTCCAGTGCTAAGGTAAATAGTTTAGGAGAAATAACATCTCCCTGTCGCACTCCTCTGTTAATTGGTATGGGTTTTGTGGTTTCTTCCAATTGTACTGTCATTGCTGCTTTCTTATATATATTATGTATTAGCATTCTGTATCTGGAATCTATTCGACAGTTGTTTATAGCTTTTTCTATTGCCCACATTTCCACGCTGTCAAATGCTTTTTCGTAGTCAACGAACGCTAAGTGCAGATCTATATGGTATTCTTAATGTTGTTCTGAAGCTATTTCCTTGTGGCATTTTTATAATTACGTATTTTTTATGGGAAATAAGCCACAATTTTACTAAAAAATTAATTTATTAACGTTTCGAAGCCCAAATCGGGTTTCGTTGTCAAAATACAAAATATTATTAAAATAAACAAACATGTTGTTGCTAAGTAAAAAAATTCTTCTAATAATTTATGTAATCTGACTCATTTATATTGGCAATTCAGACGTATATTATACATTTTAAAGTAGAAATAGGTTACCCATACTGAAAGAGGAAGTCAATAGAAAGAAAATACCACGATTAGAAGTCAATAACATATCGAGTTAGTACAAATTTTATATTTTAGTATTACTTATTGTATATCTATGTAATATTAATATTATTTATAATTTAAACATATTAAAGTCAGAATTTGGTATTAGTTTTTTGAAGGTAGATTCAATGTAAGACCAAATACTTACGATGTCGGGATAGTATCACGAGGTTTTTTCCTGGTTTTCCCTCGTGATTTACTATGCAATCTCTAACGCGAGAATTTTACTGTCATCGTTGCATTTGGTTGTCTTTTTAAAGACAGATCACATGCTATGATTTTTTTGCGACGGATATTCTTGAGTTGTGATTGATTTCAGGTAATCGAATGAACTATCTTTTAGTAAAGTCGTCCCAGGAACGCAACTCATAAATATTGGCGATATCATTTTAAAGTCTTCTACTTTAAAATGTATAATATACGTCTGAATTGCCAATATAAATGAGTCAGATTACATAAATTATTAGAAGAATTTTTTTACTTAGCAACAACATGTTTGTTTATTTTAATAATATTTTGTATTTTGACAACGAAACCCGATTTGGGCTTCGAAACGTTAATAAATTCATTTTTTAGTAAAATTGTGGCTTATTTCCCATAATTAAAAATTAAAAATACGTAATTATATGGTATTCGTTAGCTTTTTCTATTAGTGTCCTAATTGTTAAAAGATGGTCATATTTATTTTAACACCCCAAAAAAGGCTACAAATCATAAGAGCATCATTAGTGTTCTTTGCAAGCTCTACATGCTAAGCCACCAAAAATACATGGGTTAAAACCCTTAATTATCGAAACCCTCAGTACCGTTGAGTACTGAAGATCTCATGGGTAGATAGAATAACCAACGTAGAGGTAATGAGACGTACGCATAAGAAAAGAGAAATATTTCTAACAATTAAGAGAACACTGAGATATATGTGACATGCTGTTACAGTCAAAATTACTGATTAACTTTAAATCATCTCAGGTACATGATTAAAGTATTTATAAGCTAGAACATTCGTTGTAATAAAAACACAATTTCATCCATTTGATTAAATATAAATAGCGTAAATTCATAAATTCGATTTGTAGGTATTTTTTGTTTTTTTTTTTATATTGTCATTGAAATTGGTCATTTACTCTATAGCTGACGTTTGTTTAAGTCTAGTTGAATAAATAGCGTTGACAATTCTTCCTTTTCGGATCCAATATGGCACCGCTTCTGGTTATCGTATTTTTGTTCGTTTTATGTTTTGACATACTTTTAAATCTGTCAAATCAAAGTTCTATTTTTAAAAGAAGAATGTGACGTAGTTGGTCACTTAGCAGCTTGTAAAATCGAAATTGTTGATTTGAACGTCACCGCCGAAATTTTTAAACGTCTGATTTTTTGAAAATAAGGATTTATCTGATCCATCCATTAATTTGGGATCTATAAATCAGACTTTTCCATAAACTAGTAATTATTGGAGTTAGTAAA
Source organism: Diabrotica virgifera virgifera (assembly GCF_917563875.1). Classification (NCBI taxonomy): domain Eukaryota; kingdom Metazoa; phylum Arthropoda; class Insecta; order Coleoptera; family Chrysomelidae; genus Diabrotica; species Diabrotica virgifera. The sequence continues at coordinate 26,397,703 of NC_065446.1, read as the reverse complement.
ATTGATTTTAAGGATATATTACTAGTTTAGTCCAATTTTTGGGATACAATACGGCTGTGGTGTCATTTCTTCGATTTGGTAAGTGATATTTGCATATTGGGTGATCGATTATGTGTGACAACGAGTAAATTGTTCTAGATACGAATGAATGTTTGATTTGAGGCCAGAAAACGGGTTTCTGTATCGAAGTTGTACTGAAGACAGGTGATCCTCTGAAAGCTGGATTACTTTAATTATTTTGATTTGTAACCATTTAATTTGCTGATCTTCTTTTTTTAATCTGTAGAATTTGATAATTTAGGTTGCGGTAATTTATTTGTATATTTTATTTGTTGAATTCAGGTATCTTCATTAGGTTGGTTTTTTTTTAATTTATTAGTATTTCCTTTTATAATTCCTTATGTACACGGCTCTTGATCGGATAGTCAATTGTTTATTTTCCGCTACGCGTACTCGACCTTACCATTCGCAGAGCTCTACGATTGCGTCTCGAGATTTATAAATTGCATTTTTTTTATATACGTTTATATATTTTTTTTGTTGCTACCCATATTTAGGTAATTTACCCAGTGATCAGGGGTCGTTGTTTGGTTCAGTTTGGTTAGTTTTAGTAGTTAGTTTAGTGTAATTTTTTAAAAAAGTGTTCAATATATTATGTGTTCAATTAAAGTGTCAAAGGTGTAGTATTATTCCGATTCTTTTGGCAAATTCGGGAATTTAGGTACACTGGATTGGCGTTTGGGGCATGAATTTGTCTGGCGCCCCCTCTAACAACAAAATAGTAAAATTGGGAATCCACCCCATCTCCACTGTATAAAAGCTAGCCCGCAACACCTGTACTCTCACCTCCAACGAATTTTGTGTTGCGTTGTGAGGTGGTGGCAATGTGATGAGAGGATATAAATATCATATACTCCAGATTAGTATGCAAGGAAAAATCCAGGGAAAAAGATGCATAGGAAGCAGACGTAATTCATGGCTAAAGAACCTTAGGGAATGGTTTGGATGTCGTAACAACGAATTATTTAGAGCCGCGATCTCAAAAGTAAAAATCGCTCTGATGATTGCCAACTATCGAGATGTAGACGGCACCCAGAGAAGAAGAAAAAATAGTGGCGGAAACATTGAATTTCATTAGTCTAAGTAGCCCGAATAAGCGAAGTAGCCGGTTTCTTAGATACAAAGCCGATTCTCAAAGAAACTACATTACATATAGACTAGGGCGCGTCTGTAAACATGTACATTTGGACGTTGAGAGGTGACTCAAATTTTTTTACAGAAATTGCTTAAAAATATCTCAAATAATATTATTTGAGTTATCCTCCCTCTCAAAAAGGTCCGGAACATTGTTTAAATAATCAAAATGTCAAAAAATGAAGGAAAAATTCGATTTTTTTCTTCGTATTTGACTATAACTTTAAAAGTATTCATTTTCAAGAAAAGTTGTACTGACATAAAAGTTGCGTAATTAAATTTCCTACAATACAGAATTGGTTAAAAATTTAAAAAATATTCGTCCTTGTTGCAAAATAGCAATAATTGCGAAAAGAACATACAAAAACGAGTATTCGCATTTTACGGTTTTTCAACCATTTATGCTACACTTAGGACCTTCATATTTCACCCAGAATAACTTTATGATACAGTAAAACAATACATTCGAGCGGTTCAATAGATTTTGCTAAATAAATTTTGCAATCCAGCTTTCGCAAAAAAAATTCATTTTTTCAAAATATTACAGGACTGAAAATAAAGCAGATAGCAAGTTGAATTTTTTTGCGTATAGAAGTGTACTCTACCTTTCATTTGCAATTTGCAAAATTAAGATCGATTAACTACCACGGCGTCAGAAATTTTTTAAATAAACATTAATTATTGGTGCTACGCGCAGGACAGCGGATAATTTGCTCTGATTGGACATTCCAAAGACCTTTGATAATGATTGATACATTTTAATTTTTATTACATGTCAATATAAATAAATAAATTTGTTTATTGCAAAATAAAAATACATACTCTATACTTTGAAATAAAACTTTTTTTAGCAAAAATTTTCTTTGTTCATATATCTTAACTTAGAGAATAAAAGTGTATTATTTTTAAACATATGCAATTATTTAAACAATATTTCACAAACAATAATAAAATTAGTTTGATTTTTGCGGAATTAAAATATTAAAATAAAACAAAATATAGAGTAAGAAAATAATATATTAAAGATTGGGAGAAATTTTGGTGGAAATCAATTTGTGTAAATCGAACACCGCTGTCCTGCGCGTAGCACCAAAAATTAATGTTTATTTTAAAAATTTCCTGACGTTGTGGTAAAAAAAAAATTTTGCAAACTACAAATGAAAGGTACAGTACACTTCTATCACCAAAAAAAATCAACTTGCTATCTGCTTTATTTTCAGTCCTGCAACATTTTAAAAAATGAATTTTTTATGCGAAAGCTGGATTGCAAAATTTATTTTGCAAACTCTGTTAAACCGATTTTAATGAATTTTACAGTGTTGTTTTAATATATCATAAAGTTTTTTGGGTAAAATATAAAGGTCCTGTGTATAGCATAAATGGTTGAAAAACGTAAAATGCGGATACTTGTTTTTGTATGGTTTTCTTTCGCAATTATTGCTATTTTGCAACAAGGGTGACTATTTTTACTTTATCGTACTACATACTATAGTATAATAGATAAAGTTATAGGATCGTGCAAAAATTTATTTTTCAGATTTCACTTTTTTTCGACCCTTTGAGTCCACCTGAGCCTAAAAAGCAAATAAAAAAAACATGTCGGAAGTATGTACGTACGTATGTACGTACGGATGTCGCCACCGCCCAGCAATAACTACCCGACCGATTTCGATGAAATTCGGTATGAATAAGTTTAAGAGAATTTTGTCGAGAAACTAAGCTTTTGAAAAAAACCTCTCAAAGGGGGGCCGAAATAGGGGGGTTATTTAGGGCTCATTTTTGCAAATTTTGACCAAAACGAATGAAATTTAACTTAAATTTAGCTCATCGATAGTTAAATAGAAATACGGAATTTGACACTGCCAAATTCAAAATGGCGGCCAACATGGCCGACCGCCCACCCGACACATATCCCTACCTATCTAAAAACTTGTTTAAGATAAGTTTAATTTGAAAAAGTCGTTATATAGCATAAAGATAGGGCTATAAGAAGAATATTATCGTTTTTCAGAAAAAGTTATGGGTTGTCTATATTTAAGGGGTCAAAATTTGACATAAGTTTTAACTAGATTTTCTCAAAAATGGCTCCAAGGAATTTGTTTATTTTTTGATATATTTTTGATATCCTATCGGTCAATTGAATGTCATTAGTCAGATTTCTTAACTCCCCATAGGAGGGGAGTTATGAATTTTTTATATAAAAATATTCGAGTGCACGTAACTTTCTTTGTAATAGAAACTAAAATTTGAAATTTTGCAGACATATATTGTACTTTATTATCTATTAACTCTAAAAATTTTACCCAAAATATGGCTTCCGGTTGAACCGGAAATGTAAAAAATCTTAATTTTTTTAAATACGCCATGTATATTTTTACGGATTTTGAAAGAACGCAAAATTACCTTTCCAATGACATAAAACTCGTTGCTGTAGCTCAAAAACTCGAAAAGTTACAGTAAATAGAAATTTTGCTATAATCTTGTGTGTGCCCTCTCTCAGGCGATCATAGCAGAGCATTATTATAGGGTAGTCAATGAGGGTATTTGGCTCCGAATTCTATCTTACTACATCGATGTACTTGATATTTTCACAGTAAGTAGGGAATAGCCCAAGAAACAAAATCTACCCTATATACTATGGCGCTTTTATTTTGGGGCGGTTCCCACCCCTTTAAGGGGGGTGGAAAATTTGTTGGTCAAAATAAGCACGGAAGTGGCTAGAGAACCTATTTCTTAGCAAAAACTGGTCTATACGTTTTTTTGAGAACTCAATACTTTTTGAGTTATGCGTAGTTGAAAATTGGCCATTTTCTTTGAAAAATGACACCTTTTCGAACGGTTTTTTGTGAACACCTGAAAAACTATGTAACGAACTAAAAACACTATATAAAACATTTTTTAGATTATAAATAACAAAGAGATTCGTTCCTTCGTAAATTTTCTATTTATAATACAAAAAGAGATGTGGTAGGTGAAAAGAGTTTGTTTTTTGTGTATGCTCAAATTGGTGTATTCAAATTGAAATAACAGAGGAACGGTAGGTTTTAGGTGTATAATGCTATCAACGCCTTTTGTAGTGTTTGAAAAGGCATTTAAAACGAGCACCGTTAAATGTCGGTTACATTCAAACTAAGGTGCAAAACTATGGTGCAAAATGGTACTAAACTATGGTGCAAAAAAAATATGACTAATGTACTTTAAGGAAAAATGAGAAGTACATACATTTAACCCCCTCATTCACCATAATTTAAATGCATTGTTTTTCTTCTGCAATACCTTTTAATACAGTGTTATTTCCACTTTCAAAAAGTTGAACGGGTTTAAAATGAATGGTTTTTGTAAAAAAATGTGATCAAATTATAGAATGCATTTTTAAATTTTCTTAAAAATCTTCCTTTTTCTCCATGTAATTCGAAAATAAAAATGTTCCACCCCCGAGAAGTGGTGGGAACCGCCCCCATGATAAAAGCTCCATTGTATATAGTCTAGACATTGAATTAGGAGATTGGGCTACTCCCAAAATTTTATTATAATCCATGCAGTAGGATAGAATTCGGAGGTAACATCTTGTTCTTAATCATGGACTGGACTGGCGTAATAGAAATAGAATCAAATGCAAATATTGTAAACTATTAATTTCTCAGAAAAATGAACTAATTTGAAATGAAAGTATGACCATAATATTCTATTCATTTATGCAATAATCTATGCATTTATAGTGTGTCCCCGAAATATGGCATCGAACATTTTCTCAAATGCAGGAATTAAAGATGCGTAGAACCATAAAATATTTTCAAGTATACAAGGTGTTTCTAAAATATCAAAATAACGAGTAACTTTGTTATTTTTATAGAATACCAGTATTTAGTACGATAACGATAATAGATCGGTACGATAAAGTTCTCGGGCGGCCCTTCTGTCCAGCGTTTTTAAATTTTTGACCAATTCTATATTGTAGTAAATTTAATTACGCAACTTTTAAGTCAGTACAACTTTTCTCAAAAATGAATAGTTTTAAAGTTATACTCAAAAAACTAATAAAAAAATCGAATTTTTCCTTAATATTTTGACATTTTGATTATTTAAACAATGTTCCGGAACATTTTGAGTGGGAGGATAACTCAAATATTATTATTTGAAATATTTTTAAGCAATTTCTGCAAAAAAATTTGAGTCACCTCTCAACGTCCATCTCAAAACAGATGCGTCTTGGACTAATACATACATAATATTAAAATTATGTATGGTGTACTGAGCGCATCCACCTGATTTTAAATAAAATCTGATATAAACGAAAACCTTTGTAGTCCAGAAAGCCACTGCGCATCCGCTAGGAAAAATATTCTAATTCGGATTTTTTGCACAATCTTACTCAAAAAGGACCCCTTTTAACAAATTTGCATGTTGCCAGGACCAAAAGTTGGTCAAAAATTTTTTAAACGTTTTTTTTTGTTTTTTTCCTAAAATTATTTTTTTTGCATGGAACAAAATTTTTTTAGGTTTATTGGATCATTCCAAACAGAAAAGGTTTTTAGTGACTTTTCTCTAAAGTTGATAGGTTTTGACATATAAGCGATTAAAAATTGAAAAATTGCGAAATCGACCATTTTTAACCCTCAAAAACTATGTGAAAAACTGAAAATTTGAATGTTGCCAAGGTAGGTAGATATTTTTAAACATCGATTGATGAAATCCCGAAGAGTTTTTTGCAATACAGTATTCAAAACTCCTTTGATTTTTAATTGCTAATCAAGCGTGCGCGACACTATTTTCCAGCGTTGCATGTGTATGCAGTATGGTGCAAATGAAAGGAATAAATTCGATATTTCGTAAACCGGCGACTTTAACGAAAAATCCCGAAACAGGTCGATTTTTATTTTTAAGTTATGATATTGTGACATATATGGTATACTAGTGACGTCATCCATCTGGGCGTGATGACGTAATCGATAATTTTTTTAAATAAGAATAGGGGTCGTGTGATTTGAAAGGTTCTTCAATTCTCTATTCAGTAATATAAACATTTACATAATTATTTATACAGGGTGTCCAATAATCTAATTTTTTGTCAATTTTCCAAATTATTTAATTTAATAAAAATTTTTTAGACACCCTGTATAAACAATTATGTACATGTTTATATTACTCAATAGAGAATTGAAGAACCTTTCAAATGAGCCAGCACACGACCCGTATTCTCTTTTAAAAAAAATCATCAATTACGTCATCACGCCCAGATGGATGACGTCACTAGTATACTATATATGCCACAATATCATAACATAAAAAAAAACCGACCTGTTTTGGGATTTTCCTTAAAGTTGCCGGTTTACGAAATAACGAATTTATCCCTTTCATTTGCACCATACTGTCGGTGGAAAATAGTGTCGCGCACGCTTGATTAGCAATTAAAAAACAAAGGAGTTTTGAATATTGTATTGCAAAATACTCTTCGGGATTTCATCAATCGATGTTTAAAGAATATCTACCTACCTTGTCAACTTTCAAGTTTTCAGTTTTTCACATAGTTTTTGAGGGTTAAAAATGGCCGATTTCGCATTTTTTCAATTTTTAATCGCTTATATGTCAAAAACTATCAACTTTAGTGAAAAGTCACTAAAGACATTTCTGTTTGAAATGATCCAAAAAACCTAAAAAAAATTTGTTCCATGCAAAAAAAAATTATTTTAGGAAAAAAAACAAAAAAAAACGTTTAAAAAATTTTTGACCAACTTTTGGTCCTGGCAACATGCAAATTTGTTAAAAGGGGTCCTTTTTGAGTAAGATTGTGCAAAAAATCCGAATTAGAATATTTTTCCTAGCGGATGCGCAGTGGCTTTCTGGACTATTCAAAATTGTCTAGAAAGGACTTTTTCAACTTTATAAAAGATTAAAAGATACTGGTGGGAAACATTGAATGTCATTAGTCTAAGTAGCCTGATTTGGCGAAGTAGCCGGTTTCTTAACTACAAAGTCGATTCCTTCTCAAAGAAACTACCGCACATAATATTAAAATTTATGTCTGGTGTACTGAGCGCATCCACCATTTATTATACAAAATGTGACTAATAATATTTTTTTTATAATTTACACGTTTCAATATTCTTTTTTGTGGTTGAATTATTTATTTCATAATAATTAGAGAGTTATTAGGCATACCTAATGGCCTATTTGTGTAAAGACTGTAATTGAACACATATTGAATGGGGTGGTGTGGGGGTTTCAAGACCTACAAACCTAGTTTAGAACTCATAGGTCTTGATCCCGCGTACCAAAAAAAAAGTTGATTAATAGCAACCTGAAAATTTGTTAATAGCTTAAGGGTGTCTAGTCGAACAAACTTTGATATATTGGAACCCTGGAACAGGGGAAGTTTTAATTGTGGAACAGATTAAAAATTTGGAATATCAGACTATGAAAACGTCAGATGTATTTTGTCCGACAGAACTTCCAATTGATTTGTTACCCTTTCATTAAACTCTCATGCAAAAATCGGACTGCTATTACTAACCAACATGATTCCTGTCATTTGACATATTCTTCGTGTTCTACTCATTACAATGCCCAGTTGGTGATAGACACCAGTCTGATTTTTGCATGAGAGTTTAATGAAAGTTTTTTGCATAAGAGTTTAATCAACAAATCAATTGGATGTTTTGTCCGACAAAATACATCTGAATTTTTCGTAGTCTAACGTCCCAAATTTAACCTGTTCCACCATTAAAACTTCTCCTGTTCCAGTCTTCCCATATATCAAACTTTGTCCCCAACTAGACACCATTAAGCTATTAAGAAATTTTCAGCTTGCTATTAATTAACTTTTTTTTCTTATGCGGGATCCAGACCTATTAGAGTACACATACTTTGAGTTTAAAAAATTGACAATCGCAGAGGATACGATATCTTCTTTTTTGTGTGCCGTGCTTGTTTTCAAGAGTTGGCTATCGTCGTATTAACAATCTGATGAAATGTTTCTCGGTCGGCAACTATATGAAACAATTCCTCGAAAGTTCGACCTGTCCATTGTTTATTGTTACGCAGCCAGGACAATTGTTTTCTTCCTACCCAGCGTTTTCCTTCGATGTTGCCCTGAATGCACCGAGAGAAAAAAATTCTTGACATAAAGAAACTTTATTAATATTTAAGAAAGATCGACTTGGCATATTGCCTAAGAAATATATCTTTGTATGTAAGATATAATTTTCTAAAATATTTCAAATAAATTCCACTATAGCCAAAGAAATATATCTTAAACATGATTGAACTAACACTTTCTGGCAAACTTCAAACCCATTTATCAGAAAGAAATTACACTTGATGTTAATTAATTTTATTAGTCATAAAAATATATTTTCTACACATTACAAAACTATTCTTTCTGAGCAATAATATTTATTAGTAAGGAATATTATTATTTTACTATTAATAATTAATGTATTTAATGTTAAGAAATATATTTCGCAGAGATAAACGTATATTTAGCGTTAAGTTAATATTTCTTGAAAATAAAGTGATATTACATACGGCGAAATAAATCATTGTGTTAAGGTAAAATCATTATTTATTAATAAAACAAGATATAAAACGTTATTATTACATACAAATATTTTCTCCACTCTTAAAACCACTGGCTTCCACACAACAATAAAAGGATGGAGAGGCAAATCCAACTTCCTCAAATTTTCCTTCTTTTGTTAATAGCACTTTGTATATCAGCAATTCACTAAAACAAAACCGTTATGTAGAAAGAGTAAACTTACTTTAATAAAAAATTTTTATAAAGATATCTATAGATATTTATTTTGACAAATTTAGGAAATACAAAAAAAAACAAATACACCCCATATAAGAACTATTAATACTAATGATAATCAATCATATTTAGTTCAAACATAGCATTATTTAACCTACACATCTTTGTTTATTTTTTTCTTTTTGTTAATGAAATATTAATTATTTATCTGTATAATATTAAGTCATACAATAAACATTGTTTAGCTAAAACAAGAGGGAAAAAACAACCAATGTAAAACATTGAAGCAGATATAATAATATGTAATTTTCTTATAATCTGAAAGAGGCAGCATACCTAATCATTAAGAAATTTTATTACGGGAAAGTATTATTAGTTTACATCTAAGTCATTTAATACATATTAACTAATTCACGGTTTTCGGCAATAACATTTCTTAACCATAAACATATATTTCTTTTAAACTAACTGATCTCTTTATCTCAAATAAATTAAGAGAAAACATCCTCAGCGTTGCAACCGCCATGTTTGATATAGCGTTGTATTGTATATTTTTATAGAAGACGATACATTCAAGAAACCTATTATAGTTGATATATAAGTATACACATTTTTAAAAAGGTACTTACATGTATGAAGGTCTACCATTTCTGGAAGGTCCCGCAGTTGGTTAATAACTCCTTTCTTAATATTGTTCTGAAGCTATATATTATATCATTCGGTCCCAGCTTTAAATTGTGGCATATTTCCCAGTTAGAATAATAAGCTCCTTTATTTCAGAGTCGTCCACCATTATACCTAAAAAGCATATAAAGATACTATTATGTTTCTTTTTTAACCATTCGGATACGCAACAATATTATTATTACATCTTAAATTACTCAATTTACTTTTATTTAATATCTATATATGTACGTACCTTCAAAATATCCGTTAATTTTTAAAGAACACCAATAAATCCAACATCCATCTATATGAACATGAACATATCACGCCATCTTGACAAACACTGACGACTAAATCATAAAGAGTTAATCTGCGCAATTCTTTTGTGGAAGAAAATCTCTTTGCAAGTAACATTTCGGCATTAATGACAAAGTTTTTATTTTATAACCACAGTTACTACATAGGGTATTTCGGAAGAATTATTATTTCTTGTGGTTTAAAATATTTCTTTGATTGCAAGAAAATTTCTTGTTCACAAATATAAATATGGATTAACTTAACATTATATTTCTTATACTGCAAAATATTTGTAGTTTTCAATTTAAGAAATAAAAACTTTAGGATAAGAAAATTAAATGTAACCATTAATGCATTTCTTAGTATTGAAGAAATTATCTGTAAGAAATTATTGAGTTGTGTTTAAAAAACTCGTTTCTTTATATGTGAACCGGTGTGTTTAAGTTAATAGGATATGTTAACTTTTAAGAAATATTGCTCAAAGAAATCGGTGTTTTAGGAGAAAAGAAATTGTTCTCTCGGTGTGATCAACCGAAATAAGCTATAGTTAGGTCTTCTTATTATATTACCGAGGTATTGAACCTATCTTATTTTTATGAAGGTGATCAATTATCTCTCTTTGTGCATGGTCTCCAGCACACGTTCGTTAGATATAACCCAATCCAGGTGCGGATCTAGAAATTCATAATAGGGGGGTCAGACGTACCGCAAATATTTTATTGTCCAGATTTAGCCATAAGGATAAAACACTTACTCTAAGGATAAAATTCAGTCATCTCAGATACCTATGGTATCAAAGGAACTGAGATCTGGCTGACAGAAAAAAATAGTAAATAATAAAAAATCATCACAGACTAAATAAAATAGGGGGTCCATGGACCCGTTGACTCCCCTCTGTATCCGCGCCTGACCCGGTCTATATAGACATTTGAAATAACAAAAATTGCCGGAGAGCCAAATTTTGGTGGAGAGCTAGGGTATACCATAACAAATAAAGTTTTAAAAGTCCCCATGGATCTCATGTGTGCAACAAAAGTTATTCGGGGTCAAAGGTCAAAATTTGAGATTTTTTGGATTTTTTCGAAAACGGTAAGTTTTATCAAAAAAGAACTTTAAACCAAAGTTGTAGACCTTAAAATTATCTACAAAAATAGTCTCTACTATTTTTTTCCTAAGAGTTGCCATTCCTGAGATATCGCGATTTTAAGAGTCACATTATACATGATATGCACACGTTTCCACACCACCTGTGAGGTAGTGTACTAGGCGCGTTTTTTACCGTGGTTTCCCCTGTAGACCTACTTCACTAACTGTTTTGACAATTTTGGGATAATTAAGGAAACAATACCGGTCAAGTTCTAGATATTACCTGATTATTGATATTGATTATTGATATTGCTATTGATTATTAGGTTAACTATTATTTGATTTCTTTAAATATTTTAATTAGATTCATATTCTTGAAAGTTTACTTCAACAGTCAAGCCTTCTTTGATTTCATCTTCTTCCTCTTTCTCTTGCTGGATGTTCAAAAATTGTTCAAATAAGACTGAGTCATTGGTCTCTTCATTAAAATCACAGGAGTCTTTCTCTGTTGTACTAAACTGGACATTTGAGCAAGACTGACCTTGGCAGTTGGTACACGCTAGAGAACACAGCAACCCGACTTTTTTACATTCACATTTGACACTACAACCTTTTTTGCAATTGCAAAAAATAGTGTTAATGAGTTTTTCTGGAGCAGAAGGAAGTGAGGTTTTAATCGGTTCTAGCGTATTATCTATTAATTTCCAACCCCAGGATTCAGTTCATTGCCTAGCCATGTTTTAACTTGATAATATACTCGATACAAGTGTTGAAAAGCAGATGCTGCTGTTGGAGGAAGACATAATAAACTAAAAATGGGTAGTTCCCTGGGTTGGCTGTATACCTTATAGTTAAACTAACTGGAACATGAAGTAAAAACCACTTCTATGTAAAAGGTATATTTACTGAAAATTTTTTAAAATCCCAATGGATTCAATAAAATGGGTTCATCAGAACGTTTTCAAACCTATCGTTCCATCATCAGTGAATTTGAATACTTGCAAAATAGCCCCAGAACCAAACAATGGTTGTGATTATAAATAAATCTACACTATGTTAAAATAAAATTAAAAGGCTAAACGCCGATGTTCAGGGATTAAACCTCTGGGAACATGGTGAAACTCTACCCGAGGACCCAATCAACCATTGATTGATTCTTTGATTTGAAGACTTTTAAAACTTTATTTGTTATGGTAAGCTCTAGCTCTCCACCAAAATTTGGCTCTTCGGCAATTTTAGTTATTTGCCAACTATTTTGATGTTTAAGTTGACTAGATTAATATGTGTGCTATCCATGGGATTCTGAGCATGCGACGGTAACACCACAATTCGAACGCTTCTAATTTGTTGAGATTTTTCGCTTTTTCTGTCCAAGTTTCAGATCCATAGAACAAACCGAACCAGACGTAGCACTTCAATACTCTTAGACGTGTGGTCAATGAAAGACTTCTACTGCACAATACAGAACGCCGGCTAATAAAGCTTTTTCGTGCAAGTTCAATTATGGTCGAAATTTCCCCATCACTTTCAACCCTGCAGTCAATCCAGCTACCCAGATATCTAAAGTGTTCCACCCATTCCAGAATTTTGTTATCTAATTTTAGTACTGAGTCTTCGATATTAATTTTTCCGACCACCATCCATTTTGTTTTCTTTGCGTTGATTTTTAAGTCCTTTGCAATGCATTCGTTGTTTACAGCGTTGAACAGGATTTGCAGATCTTCTAGACTCTCTGCCATTATGGCGGTGTCATCTGCGTATATGATGTTATTAGTGATTTCACCATCGATTTTAACTCCTTCGCGATGATTATTTAACGCTCCATCGGTGTAGGCATTGAACAATGTCGGTGACATAACATATCCCTATTTGAAACCACGCTTAATAGAAATTTTAGCTGAAACTTCGTGGTCCAACTTAATATAAGCGGTCTGATTGTGGTAAAGATTTTAAACAATCTAATGTCGTACGTGTCCAGACCAACTAAGTCCAAGCATTGAAATAGTAATGTGTGTCTTACTCTGTCAAAGGCTTTTTTTAAAACTATGAAGCATACGTAAATATTTTTCCTAAACTCAATGCTCTCTTGTAAGAGTATTCGCATGAAAAAAAGAGCTTAAGCTGGTTACGATGTGATGGGTCTTTAATTCCGGTGGATGGACAAATATTATAATAATTACTGTTTATTTATTGAACAAACTATTGCAGAAAACACAATTTTCTACACCACTGTTATACATTGATATTTATGTTATTACTAAAGACCAGACTTTATGACAATTGCATATTTTGCATATAATTGCATTTTTACTATTTTTAAATATTTTGTAATATTTGGCAATATAATAGCATAATATCTTCTACAAAATCTGATATCCAAAATAACATTATTCAGAAAAGTAAATAAATTTTAATAGTTTAGTACCTAATATGCCGTCCTCAATTAAAACGCGGTGTCTACAAAAAAATTGAAAATCGAGTTTTTGCTATATGTGATTTCCTTGTGACCTTCTTTATGTTTCTGCAATGTCTGAAAGCTGTATCATTTTATTTACTGCCAAAATAAACAAATTGGAATATGCCGTATATGCTAAATTTCAATAGTTGCTTAATTAAAATGCGGTATCTACAGTGTACTCAACTAAAAAGCGGTATGTGCTAGCGAGTATCGTGTACTTGCAGCGTTTTAATTGAGCACAGCGCATTTACCGCGTTTTTATCGAGACTCGTGTTACGACCTCGCATTATGAATATTTATGACATGTAGGTATTTTGCGTATATAATAAACAATTAAAAGCTATTTATTTTTCTTTTTTGGTAACTATTCTTCCTTGTAAAAAATCCTATTTGTAAATAAAATGCAGATACTGCACTATTTCTGATCCAGTAATATGTCCGCTGCTCAATTAAAATGCGGTATATGACTTTTTATTTATAGCGTTGATAAAAACATGATTTTTTAAGAATATATTTTTAAATAATGTTCAACTCTCATTAAAACATGTTTTGCGTTAAAAAGTCGTCAAAACATAAATATAGAGTCCTGAGAAAAAACTTTAAGAGCCGATTTCTTGGTTTTACGTTGGCTGCACATACCGCGTTTTATTTGAGGACGGCAGTAATGCCGCAAGCTCAAAAATCGTCTCAACCGAACAATCCACTAGATACAATAGGTAAGCATCTCAGTATTACTTTATTGTAAGGAAATGAAATAAATAACAGATTACAATGTTTATTACTTGAAAATGCTGAAATGCTAAAGAATAGACGTGCATTATTATCGATGTTTATAAAAATTAAGTAGTAAATGTTCCATTGGGATGTCTCAGATTCTAAAATTATTTGTTAATTTACAGATTCTTTTAATTTTATACCACAGTTGGGTGTCGAACCATTTTGAAGAAGAAACTAACATTGCCATAGAAAAGTGCCAAAGAGGTTATAAAAAATCCTTAGTTAAAGTCCGAATTAGCACTTATTAAGCCTATCTACGAGTTCGTAAGCGGTATTATTTCAAGAGTGGAAGCGCAAGGAATGCCACTTACTAAATCTGTAAAACTGGTTGAGAGATTTCAAAAAGAAATAAAAGCGTAAGAGGAAATATTGCTGAAACTGTGATAAAAAAATATAACGATATATTTTAAAACAATTATGGTTATTTACTGCTAACAGAAGTGGCAAAAATTTTAAATTGTAATTAGTAACCTGAAGTAAGAACCAATAACATCCGTAGATGTAGAAAGGTCATTTTTTAAATATGTATAATTACATATTACCTGACACAAAACATATTTTTTTGGTAGACGATCTGGAAAACATCTTATTCTAAGGTCTAACAATAGTCCTAATTCGTATAGGTATGTACGTTATTTTTATTACTTTTACGAGTAAATATATACTAGATGTTTGTAAATGTTTATGTACATTAACGTAATAAAAGGTTATTTGAAAAAGTTCCTTAAGGCTATGGGTACATAATTCGCAAATATTTTACGTGTATCCCTACTTTTTCTGTCTTTACACGGCAAATTACGTGTAGTAAAATTCACACGGGTATGGATATGTAAACATTACTAGAATGTCATTCTACTTGAAAATGTCATCATTAATTTAAAGAGATGGGTTTTGAATGTTCTTGGATAACTGTTATTTTTATAATTGCAAATTATTATTTCAGTTAATAAATGTGATAATTTTTTCACTAACTATGTATTCAGTGATTGTAATAATTTATTTGTTCAACAAAGACTAATACTCAATCGAGAAAAGAGGAAAAGTGTTAAAGTGATATTTTTAATAATATATTGTTATGGAACGCTTAAAATTTTGAACATCTTTAACAACAAAATACTTGGATCACAGAATATATTATCCTGATGTGTTCTCTGCTTGGATCTTCCACAAATAATACACAATAAATAACTTTTTATTAAGTTCACGTCTTAAATCAATTATTTATCAAATACACTATATATTAATAATATTTAATCAATAACTCAACATATTCCCGATGCAATGTCAAATATTTAAAATTGTCACTGATTGTCAGTTTCTGACTGACAATATATGCTGACAATATTATATTCGGCTGAGTGCGTTGTAAGACAAAGATAGATTTGGAAAATATTACCACGGCATTATGTTCATTTTTTTTTCGAATCCTGAAAAAACCAATAAATATTTTTGAAAAATTTAAACGCAGAATGAAAGACTAGATTATTACCGAGGGCCGAAAGTCCCTTAGAATAAATAAAAAGTTTATTTTGAATGATATATTTGAAATTAAAAATCACACTAAATTTTCTTTTAGTTTTTCACCTCTGTAACTTATTAAAATAAACATTATAGAAGTTCTCAGGAACTTTCGGCCCTCGCTAATAACGTAATCTTTCATTCTGCGTTTAAATTTTTCAGAAATATTTATTAGTTTTCTCAGGATTCGAAAAAAATGAATCCCCATTTGAATAGCATTGCAGCCGAAAATACGTACCGATCCTCTTAAAGTGACTGTCATCGTATTTGTTTGTTTATCATTTATATAATAAGTGTAAAAAAATATTTCATATCTAAATAAAAATTATGCATATATTTGCAAAAATGTGAGCATATTTTGGCAAATTTTAGTGTATATTATATCCGGTCTCTAATTATTACAGATGTCAATAATGTTATTGCTAAATGTATTTTAGTATTAGGTACAAACTTTTGAGATAATTTTAAATGCCTTCCAAATTATACATATAAATCTAAAACTTGAGATAATTGAGTAATTTTGTGCACTAATCATCCATCAGACATCCTCATCTAGATAATCTGCGTGGCCATACACGCTTTTATATCCGCGTACCGCTAGTCTAGACCTGCGGACCTACCAAAATGTCATTTCAAAAAACAAAATTAAATTTGAACGTTATGCATCATAGATATTGCGGATGGAGATAAAAAACTGCAAAAACGTACGGCGAACATAAATCAAGAAAGCTCTGAATGGGCATATGCTAAAGCTGGCAAGAGCCTTTGATCTATTTGTTGTATGGTTTCAGGGTTTGTAAACTGATGGAAAAAGGTTGCGCTACTGATAGAAGTACAGACATTGGAAAGTGATATATTTTTTAGAAAGGCACATAATTATTTATTTATTGTTTTAGATAGATAAATAATCGATTTGTGGTGATTAGTAATATCCAACATAGAACAGAATTTGCTGAAATGTCAACCATAACGATAATACCTTTAATAGGCTATTGATTATGTTCAAAATAAGAGAGCTAAAAGGAACTACAACGTTAAAGGAATTTTATTGTCTCATATGTTCAGTGGACCTCTAAATTTAAAAAACCGCGGAGTACTACCATCTAAATGGGTGCGTTTTTGAGAAACGGGTGAATTAGTCTCTAGGCACAGGGTGAATTAGGGTGAGTTCTATGCTCTTTTGATACAAACACGTATACACGAAAATTGTTCTAGGTTAAATTTACTATAGAAATATCACATTTTAAAGTCAAAAATATATATTTTTTAATATACAGGGTGATCAACTTCTGTGACAAAGTCCAATATATCTGTTATTATACAATATATGAAAAAAAGTTGTTAATAAAAGTTATAGACACCTTTAATTTACACATTTTAAAATTAGTGAGAAATATACAGGGCCCTCCATAACACGGTGCCAAACCAAAGTTATGTTTTTTTTAATGGAACACCCTGTATTTTATTCAAAATCTGGTTTCTCTATATTTTTCTGATTCTAGAAATATAACACTTCTCTAAGGTTATACTGAGTGTTTCAAAGTTACGAGCACTTTTATTAAAAAATCATATTGATTTGATCGCCCTGTATGTTTCTAACGGTGTAATATAAACTTATTTTTTTAATGCTTTTGACTATTAATATTAAAGTAGTTTTGTAACAATGTACAATTTTTTTATAACTACACAAATTGTATACAGGGTAAGTCAAAATGTAAATACAAGATTTTCTTCATAATTTTAAATAGATCACCCTGTATTTTATATTATTTTCGAAAAGTTCTATCACTATACTTACATATCTTTTAAATATTCCCTATACCTAAAGTTATTAGTTTTCGAGATATTTTAGTTTTATTGTCGATAACAGCATGTATTACTTAGTTATTAATAACAATACTGTAATTTGTAGCAGTTACGCTACTAACTAAATAAATCCAAATAAAATTTCATCAAATACCCCTAAATAAATCCCGTGTGCGACGCCGTCGATCGACTTAAGAACGATATCTCTCTGCTCACGCGCGAAAACCTCGGCGTTCGATTTTGTCGATCCGAATCGGAACGGCAGTTTTGGTCAGGCTCAGAGCGAACACGCTGTGTTTTTTTTTCCTAAGTGGCGGATTTGGACGAGATTTTGGATAAAATGGAGCAGATATATCACTAAAATGAAGGAACATTAAGACCATCTTTTTTGGAATAGCGATAATATCAAAACTCAATTTATCTTTGGTTTTTTTTTACATAAAAGAAGTTTAAGGCCAGCGTGTTTCGTCTGTCCAAGTAAGTAAACTGTTGATATATTTCTCATTATTTTTCGTGGTAATGCATCATTGTAGTTAAGTTCATATATAATCCATATTATAATAATGATATTCATTTCCATTTACAAAGGAACAATCAATCAAGGCCACAGGGTTTTAGTGTTAAATTTAAATTCCAAATTGTAGATCATATTATCCTTTAAATATTTGAAAAGAACATTAAAGGTCAAGTTTTTCTAGTGTCCAAACCTAAATTCTAATATCTTTTATACCTTATCGTGACGTTTTTACTTAAGTTTTTATCTGTGATTTATAAAAAGTTTTAACGAGTATCTATACAGTCTATCTGTCACGCCCATCTAATGCGCACGTCCCTGTCATGTCTGAATTGAAGTAAACTTCAGAAATTTTGACATGACATATGGATACCTAACCTACCTAATATTTGATGTTTTTGTTTGGGCCTGTTCAATATGTACTGCTACTGTTATTGTAATACATAAATAACTAAATTTAATAAACTTTATTGTAGATTCCGCCACTTAGACACTTAGTGACTTAGTCACTTAGTTACGTCGTAACTTAGTCACTTTGCATTCCTTTGCATAATTTATGTCACTTGAAGTATGTACCAGTAACTGTTAGCAACTTTGCCATGGTTTACCCATAGAGCTCGCTGTTTCGTTGGAGAAAACCAGTACCTGACTTCACAACATTTAGGATTTTTCAGTAGGACTTGCCCACCACAGCATCCAACCAGTTTATCGTGCCAAAAGGACTCTCCTATGGACTTCATCTTGAATTCTTAAATAGGAACTGTGGTGAAAGATAAGTTTGTTTACTTTTATTATTTATATATTTTGGGTACTCTATAGTTGCTTGCACTGTAAACTGTTTGTATGCATACAATCGAGTGGAACTAGGTACATATTTTCGTGACAGATAGGGTTTTCAGGTCTTTGTTTTGTTCCATATTATAAATAGTAGTTTTTTCTAATTAAGTAAGTCTTGTTTAATAATAATCATAAATAATTGTAGCTTAAAATTTGATAGGGAATCGGGGGTAAAATTTTGTCGAGCTTTTAAAATAGGGAATATGTCTAGTGGGTTTTTACATTGTATATTAAGAGTCTGACCAGCTCATTTATATAAGTCAATTGTATAATAATTAGTATTTTTGCTAGATGAGATACTTAATTTTTGGTAACCGTAGCGTTCTTGTCGTGTACGTATCTCACTAGACGAGTTCAATTTAGGAAATATTACTAACTTTTAGTTGTAAGAACTTTGTGCTATTCACACGGACTTTTTGCTTTTGGATTTTCTACTAATACATTTACTTAGCGCAGTGTGTAGTGGTTAATTGTAAGTTAGTGGCTGTTTGGTCCTGTTTGACCGTTTCACCACCCACTACCACTGTTATTGTGTTTTGATTTATATATTACATTGTCAATATATGTATAATAGAGTTATTGTTAATATATTTGTTATTAGAAAGGTTGATGTTTTATTTCAGTCTGTATTACCAGTATATAATATAGCAAGACAAGGTTAGTATTTAGTATTTTGTATTTCAGGTGGTTGTAACCAGTGTCATAGAGTTCCTGTTGTTCGTTACTTCAAAAATCTCGAACCTGTCCAACTTCTTGGTTCTGAGAGCCGAGTTGTTCGTTCGAGTTGGCGCCCTTTGTTCTTCTTCTTTCTTTGTTGTATCTCGATATTATTTTATCTCGAGCATTCTGATCTATTTTTCTTCCATTTTTGTGTTTGCAGGTCTCATTTTCTTTCTAGTTACTATCATTTCATTATCAATTTTTTTTTCTCATATCTCCAAAGCCAATATTCGGTGTATAGAAGCTAGCCCAAATACCCACTTGAGATTTAGTGTCTCTCTGCCCATTTAATTTGTCCTTCTGAGCTAAGCCCCTCTTCTTGTCGTCTTAAATCTCTTATCATTTCTTTTACCCATCTTTATTCAGTTCTTCTTCTCTTCAAAAATCTCTATACCCAGAGTATAGAGGTTTCAATTGGCTAGACCCAACGTGTGGCTTCTTTTACATTTTTGGCTTTGAAAATATCTCCTTTAACTTTTGGTTTTTATCTTGGTGGTTTCAGTGATTGTGTTTTTAGATTCTCACTTTAACGTTCAGTGTTGTACTTCAATTTGGTTTTTTTGTGGAGATTATCTTATACCTATATCTTGAATAAACTTGTTTTGCTATAGTATACTGTGTTGACTGAATAAATTTATTTGTTTTGATTGGTTAAATAACTATTTTGAATTAATAATAAATTAAATTAAAATTAAAAATTTAAATATCTTGAATTTAACGATTTCACCTATTTTTACAAGTCCGGAGTAGCATTAAAAGTGAATCACTACCTTGAATTAAAAGTTTTTTCGATTTTAGGTTTATCGGAAGTTGTAGCAGTACATTTCAACGGATTTCACGACTGGACCAAACAAATAGACATTACTGGTATAGGTATCCACTCACAACATTAACTTGAGGACAGAGAGTAAGTTACACTTTACCTACTTACATTTTATCTCATTCTCGTGTTTATTTACCAGTTGTTTATAATGGCATCGTTTAAGGTGGAATATCTGTTAACTCCTGAATTAGACTATGAATTGGGGATTCGTCAGTTGACTGATCCATCTTTGACTACGGATGATGCCAAAATAGTCGTGTTGAGAGGTGCGTTGAAGCAAGCTTCAGCAAATCGTAGTTATGCTGTTCTGTCAGCTTCCCATCTCAATTTTGTTGATGAGGTCCGTGAAATAGAAGCCACTCTTACAGATCTAAAGACCCAAATTAGTTCTTTTGTTGGCTCCTATAGTGATGTCGTATATGGTCGCTTGACTTCCCGTTTAGGTCATGTTTCAGGTAGGGTTCATTTGTTAGAGTCAGTAAATGAAGAAGAGGATGCCATTAAGAAGTCTCTCAACTTCAAGATACTTAATCTGGAAGGCGAACTTGAGTATAAAGTAGTTCCACAGGCTCACTCCACTCTTCATAACCCTAGTGTTTTAGTAAATTCCTTCCCTTTCTTTAAGTCGGCTCCTATTTATAAATGGGGTGTACAGTTTTCTGGTGGTTCAAATGAAAATGTTGTTAGTTTCTTGGAGAAAATAGAATGTCTGCGTCTAGCTCGTGGGAACAGTGAAGATGAGTGCTTTTCATCAGCTGGTGATCTGTTTAAGGATTCAGCGCTTACTTGGTACCTCAATAACCGAGGTAGTTTTACTTCATGGCAACAGTTAGTTGCCAAACTGAAATCAGATTTTCTTCCTTATAACTATGACGACAACTTACTGGACGAAATTAAATCTCGTAAACAGGCTCCCCAGGAGAAAGTCACCATCTTTATCAATGAAGTTGTTAGTTTGTGTAACCGTCTGGAAGTTCCTCTTTCTGAATCCCATATAGTAAGAATTATTAGGAAAAATTTGTTACCATTTTATCATCCGAGTCTGGCACTCACTGACATTCTCTCGATTGCTGATCTTACAGAAAAATGTAAGAGGTTAGAAGAAGTTTTGTCATGGTCTTCTGAACCTATATCTAGTGTCCCAAGTCGGTCAAATTTCAGAAATCAGGAATCAACCTTTTCTGATAGGCAAAATTATTCTCGGTCTGGTAATATCTCTACTTTTAATTCGAATATTACCTGTTGGAATTGTCTTCGGTCCAAACATCGGTATTTTGAATGTTCTG
The DNA here is from genome assembly GCF_917563875.1 of Diabrotica virgifera virgifera. Lineage (NCBI taxonomy): Eukaryota > Metazoa > Arthropoda > Insecta > Coleoptera > Chrysomelidae > Diabrotica > Diabrotica virgifera. The sequence continues at coordinate 26,375,968 of NC_065446.1, read as the reverse complement.
AACCTAGAGGTCTGTTTTGTTATGGGTGTGGATGTCAAGGTGTACGCAAGAGTGAATGTGAATTCTGTTCGGGAAATGACAGAAGGGGTGACTCCCACTCCTCATCAAAATACAGGGAACACTCTAGAAAATCCTCAAGACCTAGAAATCAGTTTCTCGAGTCAGAAGGTCCATGCCCCAACCACTCAAATATCCCAACCCCCACCGAAAGACAAAAGACCACAGAACGGCAGATACCAACCGAAAAGAGGACGTTAGTCGATCATGTCCTTTGTGATTCTTCTGTAGTTTCTCCAAGTAGTACCTTATCTTCTTTTATTGATGTTGACATTAATTCATTATTAGTTCGAAAAAACAAGGATAATCGTCCATACCTTGAAATATCTATCTTAGGACATTCTTGTTTAGCTTTACTGGACACAGGGTCCAATATCTCTATTTTAGGTTCTCTAGGTCTGGAATTTCTCCAGAATTCTAATGTTAAGATAGGAATGGATGAGAGTTTGCAAGTGACTACAGCTGATGGTCAAGTCCAACCAATTTTAGGTCAGTTTACCACTGAGATTTCTGTTAGTTCATGTAAAAGGATGATTACATTTTTTGTTATACCTTCTGTTAAGAATTCAGTTATCCTAGGGATGGATTTTCTGAAAACTTTTAATAGTGAATTAAATTTTTCTGAATTTTCTTTATCTGTCTCTTCTTTTAATATCTCTTGTGTTGATGCAGTTAAAGATATGAGTAGACTCAATGCTCAGGAGTTAGAGCAGTTGAATAATGTCATCAAATCCTTCTCTTCTATCTCTTCGAAGAATCAGTTAGGCAGAACTCATCTCATTGAACATCATATTGATGTGGGTTCGTCTAAGCCCTTCAGACAATACCAGTATCCATTGCCTCAAGCCTGGCATGAAAGCTTAGTTAAGGAGGTGGATGAAATGCTTAAGCTTGGTATTATCGAGCAGAGCTCGTCGAGCTTTTGTAGCCCCTTGTGGTTGACAAAGAAGAAGGATGGAACTTTTCGTGTCTGTTTCGACGGACGTAAACTTAACAGCATAACGATGAATAGGGATGCTTATCCTATACCTCGTATAGACATCATCCTGACTAAGCTGCAAAATGCTAAATACATTTCATCCATCGACCTAAAGAAGGCATTCCTACAGATTCCATTAAGCGAAGAGAGTAAGAAGCTTACTGCCTTTGCAGTAAGTGGCAAAGGATTGTACCAGTTTACTACAATGCCTTTTGGTCTGGTGTCTGCTCCCCAGACTATGTGTAGATTAATGGATTTGGTAATAGGTCCTGCTTTAGATCCCTATTGTCAATATTACCTTGATGATATTCTAGTCATTACTCCTGATTTCGACACTCATATCTCTGTATTGCAACAGTTGTTTCAGCGTCTCAAAGATGCAAATTTGACTATTAACTTAGATAAAAGCAGCTTTTGTCGTGACTCTATTAAGTTTTTAGGATATGTTGTTGATTCTCACGGCCTACATACTGACCCTGACAAAGTGTCAGCTATTCGTGATTTTCCTGTGCCTAAGAATACCACCCAGGTTCGTCGATTGTTAGGAATGGTGGGTTACTATAAAAAGTTTGTTAAGTCTTATTCTACCTTGTTGTCCCCTATTACTGACTTACTTCAAAATAGGAAAAAGGGACAAAATATTGTGTGGACTCCTGAAGCTAATGAAGCTTTCATTAAAATCAAGGAGGCTCTCACCAACTCCCCAGTTATGGTAGCCCCAGATTTCACTAAGCCTTTCTATTTAATGACTGATTGTTCAAACACAGCATCTGGTGGTGTACTCTATCAAATTGTTGATGGAGAAGAACACCCTATAGCCTACACCAGCAGGAAATTAAATAAAGCCCAGAAAAATTATACGACAACTGAAAAAGAGTTGTTAGCCATAATTACGGGTATTGAGCATTTCAGATATTTTCTTGAAGGTCGTTCGTTTACGGTCATAACTGACCATAGTAGTTTGGTGTGGCTACAGAGTATGAAGAACCCATCTCCTCGTTTGGCTAGGTGGATTTTAAAATTGGCACAATATGATTATAAAATTGTTCATCGTAAAGCTGCAGGTGTAGTAGTCGCTGATGCACTATCTAGAACTTTTGATATTAATTTGTTAGATTTATCTACTTTACAACCAGATGATTGGTATCGAAAAATGTTGTATGATGTTCAGAATGTTCCAGGTAAATTTCCTGATTTTAAAGTTGAGCACGGTGTTTTATATAAACATGTTTTAAGTTCTATGGATGCCCTCACGGGAATGTCTGAGTGGAAGATAGTAGTTCCAACCCCAAACAGAGCAGAGGTTTTGGCCACTTTTCATGACCATCCTACTGCAGCTCATTTTGGCTTCTACAAAACTTTCTGTCGTATATCTGAACTGTATTACTGGCCCAAGATGCGTCAGACTATTCGTAGTTATCTCGCTCGATGCAAAATTTGTGCTACGTGTAAGTCGACAAATCTTCCCCAACCAGGTTTAATGGGTAATTATCGACGGATTGATTTTCCATTCCAGCTTATATCTTTAGATCTTATTGGTCCTTATCCTAGGTCGTATAAAGGTGCTCAATATGCCTTAGTAGTTGTTGATTACTTTACAAAATTTCCTTTGGTTCATACTATGTCTAAAGCAACTACTTCAGCCATTATCAAGTATCTAGAGAATGAAGTTTTCCTAATTTATGGTGTTCCACAGATCGTGTCTTGCGACAATGGGCCCCAGTTCACAGCCAAGGCTTTTCGTGATCTCATGTCTAAATACAACGTACAAAAGATCTGGTACAATGCTAACTATCATCCTCAAATTAATCATACTGAAAGAGTAAACAAATCAATCGTGACTGCTTTAAGATCGTATTCTTTTCCTGATCAGAGAGCTTGGGATACTCATATCCACTCTATAGTACAAGCTATCAGGACTTCTTCTCACGAAATAACCAAATGTCCTCCATCGTACTTAATGTTTGGTCGTCATGTTCCTCTTTCTGGTGATTACTTTGGTAAGATTTCCGATAATGCCACTAATTTTCCTGCAATATCAGATAAGCTACACCGTTTAGAAGATCTTCAGCATCTTCCTGATATCTATGTGGATGTTCGCAAACGTTTAAAGGCATCTTATGATAGAAATAAGTGCCGTTATGATCTGAGAAAGCGAGCCTTATCGTTCAGAGTTGGAGATTCCGTTTTGAAGAAAAATTTTGTCAAATCAGATAAAGTGAATTTCCAATCTGCCAAGCTGTGTCAAAAATACATACCTTGCACTGTTATTAAGGTTATCTCTCCTTTGATCTATGAGTTGAAGGAAACCTCCACTGGCAGGAAACTAGGCAGGTTTCATGTCAAAGATTTACTTGAGGATAAGACTGTAGGTCCACATAACTTGTCTGATAATTCTGATGGTTCATCTTCAGATGAAGATTAAATTGTGAGGGCCAGTTTGTTATTTATAATCTGTTTATCTATTTTGTTTACCTGGTTAATTTCTGTTTGTTGTGCTTTTTTTTCTTATTTTATCTTATCTTAATGTTGGTTAATATCTTAGTTTATGAACTTGTTCATTTTCTTGTTGGCAATATATTTTTTTTAGAAAGCATATCATAGGAGTACAGGATGGAAAATGGGAATTTTCCCCATCTTGAATTCTGGGTTAAATGAGTATTTATAGGGATACTTAGAAAATACTGTTAAAACATTTTCTTTGAGTTATGGCTTTGCATGGTTCAAGCGCGCGGACCATGCCCATAAAGCTTATGTATTCACTTAACTGTGTCAGGGTTTAGCGTGGGTTCAGGACTGATCACCCTGGGCTTGTGCATTTCACTTGGCTCAGAAATCTATTAATATCTATAAGTTGTTCCTAGAGTGTCTCTTAGGTTGAAATTAGAATGTGTCATATATAATTGGATCGTTCTGATATTCAGCTGTAAGTAAGTCTGTTTAACTTGGTTGTCATCTCCTATGCTGATATCTTTTAAATGATTTGAGTTTTAACATATCTTATTACTTTAAGTTTGGTTACCTGTCTCTACCACTTGCTTGGATTAGTGGATGTGAGTATGTGAGTTACCTTATTTGTCTCCCTACTGAGCATTATGTTAGTAGATGTTCTTCTACCTTAAATATGAAAAGGTAGATATGAGTTTATCTTTACCTTTACCTGAAGTGAGTTTATCTTTACCTTTAGTTTGAGTTTATCTAGTACCTTTACCTTGATGCATTTATCTTTATCTTTACCTTGAGTTTATGTCATACCTTTACCTTGATGAGTTTATCTCTTATCTATATCTTGATTGAATTCGTTATCTTGATTATTATAAAGTCCTAAGAATCTGTCCTTCTCTGTGCTTGTCGTGAGTAAAGAATTGGACCACGTCGATAGTACAGTTTAGGTATTACAGTTAGGATTTTTATTACCTTTTACCTTTTAGCATACCCTATACCATAAGTATAGTGGGCTTGCTAGTATCTTTACCTAGATTGTGTCTTCCTATCGCTACGAAAGCAAGTAGACGTTATGGATTATCTTTTACCTTGATTTTTTAGTTGTTGTTGATATCCGGAACCATATCATATAGGTTTAGCTTTGTAGCGATGTAGTTTCAACTAGTCCTGATGAATTAGTCCCTCATTGAACTCTCGGGTGATTAATAGAATTTGTTCGCTCTAGTGTCAATGTTGGGTAAAGTTAATAGGATTTGTTTTAGTTTGATTGTTGTGAATGGTTCTGGTAATATTGTGTTAGGGGTTGTTAATAAACGCCCGTAATTTAGTTTTAATGATGGTTTGTTAACACATGAGAATGTAGATAGTAAGTAGTGTTAAGAGTTAACTTACTCTATAAGGTTGTATAATTATATTTAGAATGTAAGCGATTAACACGTGATTGTTTGTTTTTTTTTTTTTTTTCAATCTTTGGTTTTACTAAATTAAAATTATCGCGTTGAATAACTTATGTCGGTCAGTTACCTATGTCGGTTAGTTACACATCTTTTCTATGTTTTATACTTTCTGCAAATATGATTAAATATGTCTCGCGTGGCCTTTATACTGTCTGTATGACTTCGTTCCTGATTTTTGTTCCGCCTCCTCAGCAAATAGTATGGCTGTTGAGGCTACCATAATTATGGTTTTATACCACCACGTTTCTCCTTTACTGTGTCCATCCTCGGGTTCGCCCTAGCGTTAGTTCGCTCAGGAAAACTTAAAAAAAAAAAAGGAATCCTTTGGGAGTTTTCCTTTTTTTTGCTGGAGATGAGGGAGAATGTAGCAGTTACGCTACTAACTAAATAAATCCAAATAAAATTTCATCAAATACCCCTAAATAAATCCCGTGTGCGACGCCGTCGATCGACTTAAGAACGATATCTCTCTGCTCACGCGCGAAAACCTCGGCGTTCGATTTTGTCGATCCGAATCGGAACGGCAGTTTTGGTCAGGCTCAGAGCGAACACGCTGTGTTTTTTTTTCCTAAGTGGCGGATTTGGACGAGATTTTGGATAAAATGGAGCAGATATATCACTAAAATGAAGGAACATTAAGACCATCTTTTTTGGAATAGCGATAATATCAAAACTCAATTTATCTTTGGTTTTTTTTTACATAAAAGAAGTTTAAGGCCAGCGTGTTTCGTCTGTCCAAGTAAGTAAACTGTTGATATATTTCTCATTATTTTTCGTGGTAATGCATCATTGTAGTTAAGTTCATATATAATCCATATTATAATAATGATATTCATTTCCATTTACAAAGGAACAATCAATCAAGGCCACAGGGTTTTAGTGTTAAATTTAAATTCCAAATTGTAGATCATATTATCCTTTAAATATTTGAAAAGAACATTAAAGGTCAAGTTTTTCTAGTGTCCAAACCTAAATTCTAATATCTTTTATACCTTATCGTGACGTTTTTACTTAAGTTTTTATCTGTGATTTATAAAAAGTTTTAACGAGTATCTATACAGTCTATCTGTCACGCCCATCTAATGCGCACGTCCCTGTCATGTCTGAATTGAAGTAAACTTCAGAAATTTTGACATGACATATGGATACCTAACCTACCTAATATTTGATGTTTTTGTTTGGGCCTGTTCAATATGTACTGCTACTGTTATTGTAATACATAAATAACTAAATTTAATAAACTTTATTGTAGATTCCGCCACTTAGACACTTAGTGACTTAGTCACTTAGTTACGTCGTAACTTAGTCACTTTGCATTCCTTTGCATAATTTATGTCACTTGAAGTATGTACCAGTAACTGTTAGCAACTTTGCCATGGTTTACCCATAGAGCTCGCTGTTTCGTTGGAGAAAACCAGTACCTGACTTCACAACATTTAGGATTTTTCAGTAGGACTTGCCCACCACAGCATCCAACCAGTTTATCGTGCCAAAAGGACTCTCCTATGGACTTCATCTTGAATTCTTAAATAGGAACTGTGGTGAAAGATAAGTTTGTTTACTTTTATTATTTATATATTTTGGGTACTCTATAGTTGCTTGCACTGTAAACTGTTTGTATGCATACAATCGAGTGGAACTAGGTACATATTTTCGTGACAGATAGGGTTTTCAGGTCTTTGTTTTGTTCCATATTATAAATAGTAGTTTTTTCTAATTAAGTAAGTCTTGTTTAATAATAATCATAAATAATTGTAGCTTAAAATTTGATAGGGAATCGGGGGTAAAATTTTGTCGAGCTTTTAAAATAGGGAATATGTCTAGTGGGTTTTTACATTGTATATTAAGAGTCTGACCAGCTCATTTATATAAGTCAATTGTATAATAATTAGTATTTTTGCTAGATGAGATACTTAATTTTTGGTAACCGTAGCGTTCTTGTCGTGTACGTATCTCACTAGACGAGTTCAATTTAGGAAATATTACTAACTTTTAGTTGTAAGAACTTTGTGCTATTCACACGGACTTTTTGCTTTTGGATTTTCTACTAATACATTTACTTAGCGCTGTGTGTAGTGGTTAATTGTAAGTTAGTGGCTGTTTGGTCCTGTTTGACCGTTTCACCACCCACTACCACTGTTATTGTGTTTTGATTTATATATTACATTGTCAATATATGTATAATAGAGTTATTGTTAATATATTTGTTATTAGAAAGGTTGATGTTTTATTTCAGTCTGTATTACCAGTATATAATATAGCAAGACAAGGTTAGTATTTAGTATTTTGTATTTCAGGTGGTTGTAACCAGTGTCATAGAGTTCCTGTTGTTCGTTACTTCAAAAATCTCGAACCTGTCCAACTTCTTGGTTCTGAGAGCCGAGTTGTTCGTTCGAGTTGGCGCCCTTTGTTCTTCTTCTTTCTTTGTTGTATCTCGATATTATTTTATCTCTAGCATTCTGATCTATTTTTCTTCCATTTTTGTGTTTGCAGGTCTCATTTTCTTTCTAGTTACTATCATTTCATTATCAATTTTTTTTTCTCATATCTCCAAAGCCAATATTCGGTGTATAGAAGCTAGCCCAAATACCCACTTGAGATTTAGTGTCTCTCTGCCCATTTAATTTGTCCTTCTGAGCTAAGCCCCTCTTCTTGTCGTCTTAAATCTCTTATCATTTCTTTTACCCATCTTTATTCAGTTCTTCTTCTCTTCAAAAATCTCTATACCCAGAGTATAGAGGTTTCAAATTTATTCAAATTTATTAAAAAAACTAAATTAAATAATAAAAATGTTCAACGTACTTCTTATGTTATAAAAGGTGTTCAAAATGACCTCCCATAACGTCTACACAAGCCTGGAGACGCGTTTCGAAAGACCTACTGATGTTTGTAAGCATTTGTTGTGTGACACTTTAAAAGGCGTTTTGAATCCTTATTTTCATATCGCCAACTATTGTTGGATGTGTACTGTGTACTATTCACTACGTATTTAATATAACCCAAAAAAAAGAAGTCAATTTCGTTTAATTCTGGTGATCTGGGTGGCCAGCGAACTGGCCATCTCTTCCTATCCATCTTTCAGGAAATAGTTCATCGAGTTCACCGTTGACAAGTACGTTGTGGTGAGCAGGGGCTCCGTCGTGAAGCTACCACATATGTTGGCGGATGTTTAATGGTACATTTTCAAGTAGAATAGGTAAATGATTCACTAGAAAATTTAAATAAACCTCACCATTTACCGATACCTCAAACAAAAAAGGACCTATAACGTAATTGCCTATACTTCCACCCCAAACATTTAAGGACCATCTCGTTTGACTATGTGTCTGAGCACAGTACGGATTGGTTGTGGAATAATAATGAAAATTGTGTCTGTTTACACTACCATTTTTGTGGAATGTTGCCTCGTCTCAAAAAAAAAGAACAAACTCAAAAAAATCTCTCTGCATAACTATTTGTTGTTGTGACCATTGACAAAATTGTACTCTTCGTTCGAAATCATCCCCAACAAGTGCCTGATGTAATTGTATATGATATGGGTGCATGTTGTTTTTCTTGAGTATGTTTTGGATAGATCCATAACTTATATCTTGCTCTCTTGTAATATTTTGAATACTTGTATGAGGATTTTCTGTAACAGGCAGTAAAACATTTATTTCATTTTCATGCGTAATAATGATTTTTGTTTTTTCCTTTGCTTCATAAACAGAACCAGTACGATTAAACATGTCTAATAAGTTGTCAAATACTCTCTTATTTGGTTGTTGACGCTATGGACACCGTTCCTTATAAATTCTTGTGGCAACTAATGAGTTTTTGAAACACTCTCCTAAAATCCATATCATGTCTGTCATTTCTTCACGACTAAAATTCATTGTTAGGTACCAATTATAACAATATGGCAAACAATTATAATCAATAACAAAAATAAAAACGTACAGATAATTAAAATCTTACATCTGACAGTTCTTGTGTCAATTATTTCAAAGCCACCTTAAACAAGAACTTGCAGCAATTTATAGTTCCCATTTCTTCGCGTAAAATTAATATCATTTTGTTATTAAATATAAAATTGTCGTTATTGTATAGAATTTACCATAAACTTGGAGAAAAAATGAAATGCAGTCTAATTTTAATTATCATTAACAAACTTATTGGAGGTTTCTAATATTAAGGGTGATTAATTTACTGTAATAAACGTATCTATGAGTTATCAAGAATTAAACTAAAATATCTCGAAAACTAATAACTTTAGGTATAGGGAATATTTAAAAGATATGCAAGTATAATGAAAGAACTTTTCGATGGTAATATAAAATACAGGGTGTTCTATTTAAAAATACGAAGAAAATCTTTTATTTGCATTTTGACTTACCCTGTATACAATTTGTGTAGTGATAAAAAAATTGTACGTTTTTGCAAAACTACTTTAATATTGACAGTCAACAGCAGTAAAAAAATAAGTCTATATTATACTGTTTGAATCATACAGGGCGATCAAATCAGCATGATTTTTTGATGAAAGTGCTCATAACTTTGAAACACTCAGTATAACCCTAGACAAGTGTTATATCTTTTTAATCAGAAAAATGTAGAGAAATCAGATTTTGAATAAAATATAGGGTGCTCCATTTAAAAAAACATAACTTTGGTTTGGCACCGTGTTATGGAGGACCCTGTATATTTCTCACTAATTTTAAAATGTGTACATTAAAGGTGTATATAACTTTTATTAACAACTTTTTTTCATATATTTTATAATAACAGATATATTGGACTTTGTCACAGAAGTTGATCACCCTGTATTTAAAAGAAAAGCAAGAAAAAAACACGAAATAAAGCAATTTTGTATTTTGCCTAATAACTTTTTTCCACAGGGATATAGGTATAGGTATTGCTTTAGCGAAAAATAAGTTCCATCCTTCCTCTTTAAAATGAAGTTTGGCAAAAGTCTCTACGATTTACATTTTTCGAAATAGGATTTTTCAAAATTTGCCGCTCACAGCATTTTTGGGCCACTTTCCTAGTATTTCGCAAAACATTGTTCTGTAACTTTTTTCTACGCATTTCTAGGTATATGCAATGGTACATTTGGTAGAAAGGGAAGTTAATTATCTTTAAAAAGGTCTATTGTATAAGGTTATACGGCTCTTTTTAAGCAGGTTACGCTTTTTCAAGATTTTATACTTTTAATGATTTTTGATATTTTTAATGATTATTTTTTAAATTTCTTATTATGACTTTTTTTCTTGTATATTTAGGTATATACGTTGTAAAATAAAAAAAGATTATCTTCTTTACTTTAAAATGATGTACTACAAAAAATTCTAGGACTATTTTTAAATAAGATATCCGTACGATATCCAAGGGTATCCGTAATTTGAGAAAAATTTTAAATTTTTTATATTTTTTAATTAGAAGAATATAATTGCACATTATAACATAATTTTTAATTTCAAATAACTTTTCTTATTAACACTTTTCGATATCGTGAACTATAAAGGTACTTTACTCTTGAGCGAAATTCATATTTTTTAACATACTTCGTACACTATTGATAAAATTTTATATCTAATGATGTTAGGTTTTAGACTATAATGAGCATTTTATAAAAAAAATTTTTTTTCATAATAAAAAAGTTTTCCATGGCTCCAACTTAGTGGGACATCACATTTTGAAAAATCATATCTTGTACTTCTTTTTTTCTTCTTTTCTTGTGCTTCTTTTTTATTGTACGTACAATGTATGTATTGGCTATGAGCCGATGAGTAGAGGGGAATTGACAATTTTCGCCGGCGCTGTTGGTGGCAGTTTTGTGCATTGAATTTGAACAATTTTATCAGAAAAGTACAAGTTTAAAACCGCGAGAGAGCGCTACCCTCGAAACTCACAGCCAATATACCTAAATATACAATAAAAAAAGTTATAATGAAAAATTTAAAAATAATGGTAATATCAAAAATCATTAACAGTATAAAATTTTGAACAACCATATCTTGCTTTAAAATACTTATATAGCCTTCTTTAACAGATCATTTTAAAGGTAATTAACTTTTCTTCCTATTAAATGTAAATTGCATATATCCTATTAACTGTACATTGCTAAAACAACGTAGAAGAAAGTTACAGAATAGTGTTTGAGAAATAACAAGGAAAATGGGCCAAAAGCGCTGTAAGTGGTAAATTTTGAAAAATCATATTTTGGAAAATATAAATCATAGTGACTTCTACCAACCTTCATTTGAAAGGGGAAGCATGGAAGTTTTCTTTCTGTGAAGCAATGCTTATACCTACATATATCCCTGTGGAAAAAAGTTATGGGACAAAAAACAAAGTTTCTACCTTTTGTGTCTTTTTATTGCTTTTCTTTTGAATATATTTTTGTAAAAAAAATATTTTTGACTTTAAGACGTAATGTTTCGATGGTAAATTTAACCTGGAACAATTTTCCTGTAGACGTGTTTGTATCAAAACTGCATAGAACTCACTCTAATTCACCCTGTGCCTAGAGACTAATTCACCCCTTTCTCAAAAACGCACCCCTCTAAATGGTAGCACTCCGCGGGTTTTTCATATTTAGAGGTCCATTGACTATATGAAATAATAAAACCCCGTTAACGTTGTAGTTCCTTTCTAAAATACATAATCCATAGCCTATAAATAAGTACAATTAAATGTATATTAATTTATTATAAAAAAAATGTAGCCAAATCATTTGCATCTCAGTTTTTATATTCTTGACACCACTCTAATCTTGCAGAGCGATTACACTGGAGATATATAAACACCTCAATGGCTTTTAGCTGTGGAGATTGGCTTTACGAAGAGGATTTCCTACATTATTATAGCCTATGGTTACCTGGTGTGTTCGCTGCAAGTCGCTAATCAATTCATTTTTGGTTGTCTTTTAGCAGATAACACTAAAAATCGATCTTGAGCTGCAGTTATATCGCTCACAGGTCCTGAATGACGTTCGGCTATACTGAGAGTGTAACAAAAATGCCGCCACAATCGACTTATAACACTTTGGGAGACTCCCATGCGCTCAGCTACATTATTTTCCCATACGTCAGATTGAAATAGGCAAACAGCCCTACTCACCTCATCCAAAGTTAAATGACGTCCCTCCATTCCATAATAAAAATAATATACAGTACGCTGGAATAAGTGTAACCCCCTCCCCCCCCCCCCCCATATTTAGTTTTGAGTTTTTCCATCCGGATTTTGCCATGTCATCTTTTCTGTGGTTTCTTTTTAAAAAATTGTTCATTTGGAATTGTTCGAAAAAGCTTAACAGTATTTGGCCACGTTCATTTCTACCATCCAAGCCAAATTTTTCCAGTGGTGTTTCTGTAGGGTTGGATTTCATTCCTATTTTGGCGTTAAAATCACCACATATAAAAGTAAAATGTCCATGATTGTCTTTAAGAGCATCTTCGATATCATCATAGAATAGATCCACTTCTTCTTCATCATGACCTGTTGTTGGTGCATAAACCTGTATTATTTTCCTATTATATCTTGTACTCAATTTGGGAGTAAGACAAATCACTCTTGGGGAAAATTTCTTTAGTGATTTCTTTAGAGTCGAATGAAGTCGAACCAAATTGAATCGAACCGAATCGAATCAAATCAGACCACACACTACGTGGAATAATAAAGGCATGTCCTATGAATGTTTCCTTGTTAGATGTTGCAGATATGTTTTTTGATATATATTTAGAGAAATCATTAAGAACTCAGTAATAATAAAACATAATGTCCTTAAGGTGATACAGTAGCCATCAACAGGTAGCAAAAACGCGTTCCAAGATTGCGGCTGTAATTTTGAATATTTTTCGAGATATTTGGCACACGTATTCGTAATATAATAAAAAGAGGCGGTACAGAGCCCAATTTGAAAAATATATTAATATGTGGAAATTACTCTGTAATTAAATACAATATTAAAAACACGAGCCTCTACCGCCATTAAGAAGAACAAAAACATACACTTTCTTCAAATAAACTTTTTTATCCGATGCCTAGATTTTGTGTCATTTTGGAACTAATAAAAATTTTTATTTCATTAGTAGTTCCAAAATGACACAAAATCTAGGCATCGGATAAAAAAGTGTATTTGAAGAAAGTGTATTTTTTTGTTCTTCTTAATGGCGGTACAGGCTCGTTTTTTTAATATTTTATTTAATTACAGAGTAATTTCCACATATTAATATATTTTTTAAATTGGGCTCTGTACCGCCATTCTTTATTATATTACGAATACGTGTGCCAAATATCTCGAAAAAATATTCAAAATTACAGCCGCAATCTTGGAACGCGTTTTCGCTACCTGTTGATCGCTACGTTGATTCCTCTTAATCTACATTATATTATATTATATTATATTATATTATATTATATTATATTATATTATATTATATTATATTATATTATATTATATTATATTATATTATATTATATTATATTATATTATATTATATTATATTATATGTACATATATAACGCGCTATAAGTATTCAAGTATGTCGGCACACCCCAAGTCCTACGCTCATTTTACTTTTTTATGTTAACTTTTTAATTCTCTTTTATTCCACAATGGCCTTTAATTATCGATGGAGGTTCACCGAAATCGGAAGTAATAGCTCATAATATTATATTTAACCTTTAGTAAGTGCACTACAAATTTAATAATGTCGAGATCAAAAAATTGGTGATTAGCTATCCAGGGACCTTCGCCAAAATATAAAATAAAGACCATAATAAAACATATTTCTATCTGTTTTTAATTTTTACCATGTGGTCATATAGTTTTCGTCACCTTGTCTTTATCTGGTCTTGAATATTTCTCTATCTTCCATCAGCTCATTCCCAATTTGTTCCAATACGATAGGCATATCATATTCAAAGTATTTGGATCGAAGTTTTCAACGATGTTGAAATCATTAAGGCCATCGGTACATAATTCGCAAATATTTTACGGCTATCCCTACTTTTTCTGTCTTTACACGGCAAATTGCGTGTAGCAAAATTCACACTGGTATGGATATGTAAACATTACTAGAACGCCATTCTACTTGACAATCTCATCATTAACTTTAAAGAGATGGCTTTTGCATATTCTTGGATAACTGTTATTTGTATAATTGCAAATTATTAATTGAGTTAATAAATATAATTTTTTCACTAACTATGTATTCAGTGATTGTAATAATTTATATGTACAACAAAAACTAATACTCAATCGAGAAAAGAGGAAAAGTGTTAAAGTGATTTTTTTAATAATATATTGTTACTGTGGAACGCTTACAATTTTGTACATCTTTAACAACAAAATACTTGGATCACAGAATATATATTATCCTGATGTATTCTCTGCTTGGATTTTTCATCAATAATAAACAATAAATAACTTTTTATTAAGTTCACATCTTAAATCAGTTATTTATCAAATACACTACAAATATTATTTAATCAACAACTCAAAATATTCCCGATGCCATGTCAAATATTTAAAACTGTCAGTGTCTTGTCATCATGTTCTATTTGACTCAGTGCGTTGTATGACAAAGATAGCGAATGTTCGATTTGGAAAATATCACCACGGACATGGTGTCCATTTTTTTCGAATCCTGAAAAAACTAATAAATATTTTTTAAAAATTTAACCGCAGAATGAAAGACTATATTATTATTGAGGGCCGAAAGTCCCTTAGATTAAATAAAAAGTTTCTTTTGAATGAGATATTTGAAATTTAAAATCACACTACATTTTCTCTTAGGTTTTCACCCCTGTAACTTATTAAAATAAACATTATAGAAGTTTTCAGGGACTTTTGGCCCTCGCTAATAACGTAATCTTTCATTCTGCCTTTAAATTCTTCAAAAAAACTTATTAGTTTTCTCAGGATTCGAAAAACATGAATCCCCATTTGAATATCATTGCAGCCGAAAATACATACCCATCGCCTTAATGCATATCAAAATATTTTCACTTGTACTTTAGGGTTTAAAGATTCTAAATATTTTTGTAGAGTTTCAATTTATTTATTAATTTCTTTTTTAGAAAAAAAAAACTAAAAAATTACTAATTAAGGCATTTTTTTTTACCAAAAAAGGCAAATAACTCGAAGACGAAGCATTTTCCGAAGTATTTACTTCGATGAGATACGTATCAAAAAAATTATTAGAAGCGATTCGGGAAATTATTTTTTTATTTACACAAAGTGTTCAAAAAAATTCAAAATTAAATGTTTTTTGTCTCAGTTAAATTAACTGAGGCAAGAAGAATGTATGTAATTTATGTAATTCAAAATATAATTTACTGTTGTCAGAAAACAGGAAAAAATGTTTATTTGACAAAATAATTATTTTTTTTTTCGCTTAAATTCATTGTTAAAGCGGCCACCCACCTGACTCTTAGCAGTTTGAACATTTCGTTTAAACGAAAATCAATGTTTATTTTTTAAATAAATTTTTTTTTCTGTTTTTTTGACAGCAGTAAAATATATTAAGAATTAAATAAATTATAAACATTCATTTTTTGTGTCAATAAATTAATAAAAAGGAATTTTGGGCACCCTGTATTAATAATTATATTATTGTGTATATTAGTGAATAGAGAATTAAATACCCTTTCAAATAAGCTATCACATGACCCCTATTCCTATTTAAAAAATCATCGCCCAGATGGATGACGTCACTAGTATGACATATTATAATATGCCAAAGAATCGTAATTTAAAAATAAAAATCGAGAGGTTTCGGGATTTTTCCCTAGAGTTACCGTCTTGCGAAATAATGAATTTATGTGTTACTTTATGGACTCACTGTTTTATACAATAGATTCTGATATAAAAATCTAACTGACCCAATTTCAGCATCGTAAATTCGCCACGGAAGCACTTCGTTTTATTTTTATGGATGTGTTGTCACCCAAGGTCATAAAATTCAGCTGTATAAGATCAACCACTTATCTTTGAGTTTACGGCTCGCAATAGCGTTTAATTTCCTTTTGGATAGCCATTCCGATACATTTTCTTTTATGAGAAATGGACAACCATTTGTATTTGATATTTAATTTGCGAAAAATTGGGAACTGTTTATTACAAGAAATAACAAAAATAATAAATTACTCCTAGGCCTTTAAAGCGTGCCGAGCTCCATATACAAATAGATTAATTGAGGGGGTTAGAAGTAAAAGGGTTTAAGTGCACTTTTTTAAAATTTTATTCTAAGTACAGATTCACATACTTAAATGGTATTATAACATGGTGGTAAAACGATTTAAGCATATTTCACCCTATAGTCGCCATATTTCGCCATTACATTTTATTCACTGAAAACAATAAGAGGAGGTTTCAAGCAAAACCGAATAAATTCACTTTTTACTTCGTTAGTGGCCAATATCGGTTCATTTTGTTAAATTACACCATATATATAAAAATATATATGTGCAAAAACGAATAAATCCTACAGAATTTTAATGGTGATATTAATGTTTTCATGCAAAACCGAATAAATCCACGTTTTGTTCAAAACCAAATAAATGCAAACATACGCATTTTTTTCTTTATCTTCTTATGCAAATATTTTATTCGACCAATAAATGGTACTAGGGAGTTAACAGAGATGCGACGATGTAATATGGGTGGTCAGATATTTTGTCGTTGATTGATTCGCCTCTGCAAAATTACCTTAAGAAGATTGTTGGAATATCAGACTTAAAAAGAATCTGTTTGAAAAAGACACAGATTCAAAAAACTAAAGAAATTAAAATATTAATTTCATGCTTTCAGCACTATCGATTTGAAGCCCAATCTGAACTTAGGCGCGCAATTTACAAAAAGGGAAAGTCTTTAAAAAAAATTTTTGCTATCCGAAGTCAACCTGCGAATTGCCATTCCACCAAAAAGTGTTCAACAACTTATGGAAAAACAATTTGGAAAGGAGTGGAAAAGTGACGAAACTTTTTTGTGGTACACGAATCTTTTATGTGAAAATAATAAAGTTGAACATACTAAGAAAGTACCTCAGGAAGAAGAAGGGCTAAGAAATGAGTGTGACTGTCTAGAAGAAGAGTGTGCACTTCATTTTTAAATGCACTATTGGATATGCTGTTAGTCTACTAAACGCCATATGCTTTTGATTTATGTATTAGTAATAAAAATCGTAATTTTGTTAATTCTTGCTAATAAAGTTGTGAGCAAAATGAAATAAATCCAGTAATTTCAAGCAAATATCTCTTTTTTAAATTTATATTGTAGGAAAAGTCTTATTATGACTTCTCTAATAGTACTTGCGAACAAGGTAAACAAAAACATAATTACTTTTTGCGTCCCAGAAAAATCCTATTTTTCCAAAAATTGTTTTTAATGAATTTATTCGGTTTTGCTTTAAACCTCCTCAATTGTTGCAATTATTGCAGTTTGCAACAGGTTTACGTGCGCTTGAACCGTTTTACCACAAAATTATTTTTAGTATTCAGTAAAAACGAATAGTAATAAACGGGTTAAAGTGCGCTTGAACTATTTTACCACAAAACTATCTTTATTATTCCGTAATGTGTAAACACATATGTTAATACAGGATTAATTTCAAGTAAATAAATATTAGATTTGTGACCAATTTTGAAGACTAATTAAGTATTATGCAACGTGCCAGTTGTGGTTACACTGTGGATAACAGCTGGGATAAAAATGATTAGTAATATGTAATAATATTTGCACTTAAACCGTTTTACTAGGAACATTTATCAATATCATAATGTACCGATTCAAGTACATTTTTTTAATAATTGAAAAAAAGGAAGGATATAATAAGAGTAATAATAATACAGTGGAACCCCGATAAGTCGGCCTCCGATAACACGGAAGTCCGGCTAACCCGGATCGATTTTCATCAGATAAAATAAAAACGTTTTCACTTTGACTGAGTTTTTTACCAAGAAATAAACAATAATGTATACAACTGTACGTAATTTATGTAGATGTACTACTGGACTTAAGTATTTCATTTTTTTTGGCAATTATAATTAAGTTTATCTGTAAGAGTACCGTATTTTATTAATTTTTACCATATTCTCCGGCTAACCCGGATTCTCGATAACCCGGATCGGCCGCGGTCCCGATTAATCCGACGTGTCGAGGTTCCACTGTATACCCTTATATTTTTATCATTTTATAGTACATTGTACACTACATACAGTAGTATTTCAGTTTAATGACTCCTAGAATTTATATAATTCAAAAAACTTTGAAGCTGGTGAAAACTATTAAAACTGCAATTAAATCCTTTTACGTCTGGCCCCCTCAATAAAAAGGAGGGGGTATGGTTTGAAATCAACATATCAAGCACATTTTTGTGAATTTTTTTCGAAGCTATGGTAGAATTATTTTATTTTTAAATTAAATAAGCATATTAAGTACAATTCAAAGAATATGTTATAAAAAAATTCAATCCAAAATATTGAAAAATAATCCATTGGTAACAAATTTTGACAGGCAGCTCACAAAAAAATGGATTTTGCGGTGGACATCAGAACTCGACACTCGATCATACGAAACAAAAAATTCAAAAAGAATGATTTTTGAATTTTTGTTATCGCTCAGAAATCAAAAATATTAAATTTTTGGTAAAAATTTTGTGAATATCAACAGATTTATTACTGTTGAACAAAAAATAAGCAAAAAAAGAAAAATATCTCGACGTTGTTACCTCATGAAATGTCTAAAGAAAATCTGTGCAAAATATCAGGTAGATCGGCCTAGTAGTTTTTCAGTTTCAATGTCCACCGCATTTGAAAAAGCAGTTTTGAGAAAAATGCGTTTAAAGTTTTGACAACTGCATCTTCATCTTCTTATTTGTCTGCCAAATCGTAAAGTGATGCACATTGGAATATGTTTTTTGAATCGAGGAATAATCTACAAAAGAGAAGGCGAACAGTTGTTTAACGTTTCTCACTACGCTCAAGCGTGCTGGCGCGAAGTCGCGGCAAAGCGAGTCGAAGGTAGGGATATTCAACACCCTGTATCTCTGGTATTTTTACTCCGATTATTTTGAAATTTTCAGAGTGTATTCTTGAAAGTATGCACTTTTATTTGAAATAATAAAAAAAATTAAATATTTCAAACCATACCCCCCCCCCCCTTAAATTACTGGAATTAAAATAAAATAAAGAAAAAATGGTACGGTAGGTGGTACTGCAGACTAGCGCGAAGCTTCATACTATGTTTTCTACATTTTGGAAATTTGAATAATATTTTTATTTATTTTATTTATTATAACTATTATACAGAGCTAGTCAAAAGTTCGCTCCCCCTCCCTTGTATCTTTTGAACGGTTATACTTATAAAAGTGAAAGGTGGAGGGAGGAAATAAACGGATGTAGACTTCTCAACTAGTCGTAACATGATGTTACAGCGCCACTGTGACAGATCATTTTAAATGGGACCTTATGGCAAGTGATACGTCGTTTGAAAGGTATTGAAAATACCTATTTAATCATACTGATTTATTTGAGTTTAAGGTCATTTTGATGAATAAATTAAATACTAAATTTGTAGTTTCGCATTTGATTAGTAAATACTCAAACGTCCGCCTTTAGTTAATTGTCAAAAGGTTGATGTTTTTAAAATTCTAATTACCTATTGCTTTTACGTCATCTTTAACGTGTTTGACAAATAACCGGAGGAGGAGGTTTAAATGTTTATAAATTAAATGCGAAACTACAATTTTTTTATGTTGACGATTTATCAAAGGCTATAGCGGGATAAGATGGTCAAAATTGCACCAGGCTCGATTCAGTTTTGGGTTTAGCCATTCGAAAATATATAATTGAAAACTCACTCAGCCAATTTTTCAAGTCCCTAGGTGCACGGGGGGTCCGCTATGGAAAAAACGTGCTTTTTTGAAAACATTTTTTTCCAGACGCTGTATTGCTGCAAAAAATCTGAAAAAATTATTGAATGCGTATCTTAATAACACAAAGCTGCCTGATTTTTTTCAGATTTTTATCTTCAAAATTGAGCGCAGAAATTTTTTTTGAAATTTTCAAAATTTTTTTAGGTTATGTTGT
This sequence comes from Diabrotica virgifera virgifera, assembly GCF_917563875.1. Taxonomy (NCBI): domain Eukaryota; kingdom Metazoa; phylum Arthropoda; class Insecta; order Coleoptera; family Chrysomelidae; genus Diabrotica; species Diabrotica virgifera. Next base: position 26,355,955 of record NC_065446.1, on the reverse strand, counting down.
AAATTTTTCGCCAACTTTAAAATATTGTTATTTTATGTATTTTTTTCCATTCTTTCGAATGGCATAGGCATCATTATCATTTTCGACGTGGAAAATGCCTAAAAATCGAAAAAAACTGTTTTTTTGGCATTTTCTGAAGTTTTTGACTCATAAACTCAACAACATACAGCTAAATTAATCATCATTTGCATTTTTGTATGTATTGTTACATTTACAACCCAAATCAGCTATTAGAACTTATTTTTTTCCTACAGCATGCTCAAAAACCCCGTTTTCGGCGTTTTTCCTAAATAGCCTCAGAAATCAGTTGAAAAAAATAATTCTTTTAAAGTTTAAAAAATTAAAATTTTGTTGTTCTCGATAGAATGTAATACAATTATTACTTAAATAATTTATTTTTTTGTTTTGTACGATTGTTTGAATTTCATATATAATAATATCGTCCCATTAAGGGTACCCTGCCATAGGCTTATAAAAAAAATCAATAAATTAATTTTTTTAATGTTTTAACGTTTAAAAAATAAAATTTTTGTAGTATTCGATAGAAAATGTTGCCCCGTTATAAAAATCCTTGTTGCGGTTGTGATTTTCAAAGGCGCTAAAGTTAAGAAAGCTCGGCACTTTGGTGCCGTACGCAAGGAAGCGCTTCTAGCCACGTTTTTGGAAAAAACTCAGGATAAACCAGTCCTCAAGTACCCGCCGTCGAAGCCACTAACTACTTACGTAATAAAAATATTTTTAAAATAATAAAATAAGAAAATCTACGGTTTCGTTTTGATTAAAAAATAAAAAAAAATAAATAAAAAAATATTTTTATTAAACGTTATTGAGGAATTATTATTTAAATAAATAATTATTAAATTATTTGAATTACTTAGTTGATTAAGTTTAAAGGGATTAATAAATTAATTATTAAAAAGTTACTACACAATCATGAAATTACAAAATTCAAATTAATATACTGCATGGTGCAAAGAAAGGAGTAAATTCGTTATTTCGTAAACTGGCGACTTTTGGAAAAATACCGAAACAGGTCGAGTGTGATACGAGTGACGTCATCCACCTGGGCGTGATGACGTAATCGATGATTTTTTTTTAAATGAGAATATGGGTCGTGTGGCAACTCATTTCAAAGGATATTCAGTTCTCTAATCATTAATATAAACACTAACACAATTATTTATACAGGGTGACCAAAAAAATTTGAATTAAATTAATTGACATAAAAAGAAGAATTTAAATAGTGTATTTACTTCAAAATATATTTTACTGCTGTTAGAAATCAGAAGAAAATGTTTGAGATATAAACATTGCTTTTCACTTAAATTCAATGTTCAAGCCAGCTCCTGCTAGCCACCTACCTCTTTGAACATTTTATTTAAGCGAAAAGCAATGTTTGTTTTTCGAATAAACATTTTTTTCCGTTTTCTGAAAGTAAAATATATTTTAAATTAAATAAATTACATTTTTTTTTTGTAAATTAATTTATTTAAAAAAAATTTCGTCACTCTGTATAAATAATAAGGGTAATGTTTCCATTGTTTTCAATCTGGTGGGATGTAGAGTAATATTTTTGATGTTATTTTATGTGCTATTAGATTGAAAACTTAGTCCTTTCTAATAATGGTAATGTTTATACTACTGACTAGAGAATTGAATAACCTTTCGAATAACCAAATTATAGTAAAGTCCCAGTGATTGGCTGTGTACCACTATAGTTAAAAAACTTACACAGAAATAAAAAACTTCGGTTTGTATAATGGTATAAAATTCTTTTAAAAAACTTTTAAAAATGTCATCCAAATAGATTATAGAAAAACATCAGAACATTTTCGATCTAGTCAGATCATCTTCAGTGACATTCTGTTTAGTTACTGAAACTATAGCCCGCTAGTTGATATATTATTATGTAGTCTTCAAAATTACATAATTATTTATTAAAACTTCCCATATAAATAGTTAATCATAAAAATGCCAAAGGAAATAGCTTCAGAACAACATTAAAATTATACTTTTGAAATGCGGCACAATGTCGATATTAATGCATTTTACTAAAGCTCAAAAGCAGCATGGCTTCCCTGCTCGAAAAACTGAAGGGGTACTTGTCACAACGAGTTCGAGGTCAAGACGGAATTCGGTCTGTGTCACTCGTCTTGACTTGTCATTCCAAAAGTATAATTTTAATAAAAAATTTATTTTAATAAAATTATGTAATTTTAAAGACTATATATCAACTAGTGGGCTAGTTTCAATTACTGCACAGAATGTCACTGAAGATGATTTGACTAGATCGAAAACATTCTGGATGTTCTTGGATGACTTTTTTAAACGTTTTTTAATAAAATTTTATACCATTATACAAACCAAAGTTCTTTACTACTATGGTTTTTCAAATAACCGTAATTCTCATTAAAATAATCGATAAATTCATCGATTACGTCATCGCGCCCAGATGGATGACGTCACTACTAGTATCATATATATGCCAAAAAATCACAATTAAAAAATCGACCTCTTTCGGGATTTTTCCTTAGAGTCGACAGTTTAATAAATAACGAATTTATTCCTTTCCTTTGCATCATACTGTATATTAATTTGAATTTGAATTTTGTAATTTCATGAGTACGTAGTAACTTTTTAATAATTAATTTATTAATCCCTTTAAACACTGCACTCTTTAGGTTGCACTATTTAAGCAATTAAATAATTCAAATAATTTATTAATTTATTTATATAATAATTCCTCATTAACGTTTAATAACACGATTTTTATTACGTAAGTAGTTAGTGACTTCGACGGCAGTACTTGAGGAGGTTTTTTTGTATCGAACACCACAAACATTTTATTTTTTAAACGTTAAAAACATTAATTTATTGATTTTTTTATAAGCCTATGGCAGGATACCCTTAATGGGACGATATTATTATATATGGAATTCAAATAATCGTGCAAATAAATCACTTATTTAAGTATTAATTGTATTATATTCTATCGATAACAAAATTTTAATTTTTTAAAGGTTGAAAAAATTATTTTGACTGATTTTTGAGGCTATTTAGTAAAAAAAAAGTTTCATTAGCTGATTTTGATGGTAAAGATAATAATACATAAAAAAGGTAAATTATGATTAATTTAGCTGTATGTTGTTGAGGTTATGAGTCAAAAACTTCAGAAAAAACAGTTTTTTCGATTTTTAGGTATTTTCCGCGTCGAAAGTGATAATGATGCCTATGCCATTCGAAAGAATGGAAAAAAATACATAAAATAAAAATATTTTAAAGTTGGCGAAAAATTTACAACATTACCTAATTTTTTTTTGAAAATTTCAAAAAATTTTCCTGTGCTCAATTTTGAAGATAAAAATCTGAAAAAAAAACAGGCAGCTTTGTGTTATTAAGATACGCATCCATTAATTTTTTCAGATTTATTGCAGCAATATAGCGTCTGGAAAAAAATGTTTTTAAAAAAACACGTTTTTTTCCATAGCGGACCCCCCGGTGCACCTAGGGACTTGAAAATTTGGCTGAGTGAGTTTTCAATTATATATTTTCGAATGGCTAAACCCAAAACTGAATCGAGCCTGGTGCAATTTTGACCATCTTATCCCGCTATAGCCTTTCAGAAAATTGTATTTTTTATTATTATTGTTATTATTTCTTTTTCTGACTTAATGTTAAGCTTTGTCCATAAAATTTGTATAATTTTCAGTGACAACAAAGCATATTTCTATTTATTCTACCTATTCAATCATACTAATTTTGTTCCGATTTAAGTTGATTTTGATGAATAAAATAAATAAATACTAAAATTCTAGTTTGGCATTTAACTAATAAAGATTCAAAAGTCCGCCTATGGTTATTTGTTAAAAAAGTTGACGTGTTTTAATTCCCTTGATGTATATACGTCAATGTCAACTTTTTTGACAAATAACCTTAGACAGACGTTTGAATTTTTATTATTTAAATGCAAAACTAAAATGTTATAGTTATTAAATTTATTCATCAAAATCAACTTAAACCCAGACAAAATTAGTATGATTAAATCGGTATTTTCAATACCATTCAAACGAGGTATCACTCTTGACATAATGTGCCATTCGTCATAAGGACGTCATCTGTCACTATTACGCCACCTGTTATGACCAGTTGAGAAGCCAACATCCGTTTATTTCCTCCCTCAAAATTTAACTGTTATACGTTTAACTGTTCAAAAGATACGAGCGGGGCGAACGGACTTTTGACTACCACTGTATACGGGTATTCGTAGTACTTCAAATAATGTACCGATTCATATTGGGACGGTGCAAGTTCGGAAAAGCGACACCTGGTTTCCAGTGGCGGTTATCCCTTTAGGTCAATTGGTCAATGACCTCCCTGTAATAATTGTACAATCAAACGATTATAATGTAATTATTTCCTTAAAAAAAGAAAATTTTCTGTATTAAAAATGTTCGGAATACAATAGTATCGTTCAAAGTTAAATTTTGCTTTTATTGTATTGACTTTTCAGTCATTTTGTTGTTGTAAAATATAGCGACAAAGATGCCGCCAAAAGATTACCGATAAATAAACATGAAATACGAGCTGTTTGACGGTACCGAATAGCCAAATTTATCTTTGACTGAAACTACCGCAATATTACTCTTAAATAGCTAAATACGAACATTCACGATGGTCAAGAAATTTATTTGACCTCACTGTGAGAATACAGCACTTTGAATCCGAACGTTCACGAAAATACGCACTTATATGCAAGTTGATACTAAATCGTGGTCATTGACCGTAGACCGTAGGTATCGTTTTCGTTGTTGAGCGGTAGGTATTCGAACGATCACAAATTTCAACGAGCAAGTGATCGATAATTTCGCAAAATCTAAGGCCAGAAGAATCGATTTACTTTTTAAATCCGCATAAAAATGTAAGTTTTTATTTATTTTAGGTTTTGAGTTTAAGTAGTTTGTTGATATTCTGGCTGTTATAATTACATATTATATCATACTATTTATCTGATTTATTTGACAATTAGTAATGAAGTCCTTTTAGTTATTTCATATTTACTTGTCAAATAAAGATCCGCTTAAATTTAAACAACTATTGCAAAATATTGCAAAATAAGTTATGAGAAACCAATACAGATGATGGAAGAGGAAATTATTTAAAATGGGATTTGTAGGTCTTGTTTTTCCAAAAAAATCTTGAACAACCGGATATGACCTCCCCCTTCACTTACAGACCAGCCGCCAGTGCTGGTTTCATAGCTCGGCAACATTTTTCGCACTTTTAATTATATTGGCCAATCATATTGGTCTTGGCTACTGGACAATTGTCAAGGCGATAGCCCAAAAAAATTATAAAAAAATTATAAGAAGAAAAGATAATATTAAGGTTATGTTATTAAAAGGTAAACAATTGTATGAAGTAAATAAAATTAATTATTAAAATGCACTACTACAAGCCAAATACAATAATTTAAATTTACTTTTATATAATAATTGCATATCACATCAATATTGTGGAGGAACATATAATTTCTCTTTTGCATTGACAGTAGATATGAAATATACGTGAATTTGACAATTTCAATTAGCAATTAATTATTTAAGAAAGTTGCAAGATTTCTCCGCTATTCCTTACAGCATGTTCGAGGCAATATTCTGTTCAGCAACCTCAAAGAACCCGAAATGATAAAGGACACCGCACACATCTTATGGAAAATATAATGTCACTCAAATTCAATAAAATTTATACGAATAGATTCATTTTAAATTAACGGTCAAATCTTATCATTGCGCCAACTCTGTATTTTCAATAATTAGAGCAGAAATTGATATAAATAAATCTGAAATTAAATGGGTACGTACATAAGTTAGAGAGAGAAAAAATATTTTAAAATACCCAGATTATCGGTACTCCATAAATCAGCGGATTAGTTTCACTAATCCGCTTAGGCCCAGCGGGGTTAAGCTGTTTTGAATAGCACTCAGAGCAATAATGATTGTAACTAACATTTTATGGACTCCAAAAATGTGATTTCGATAAACTTTAATTGCAATTTACGCCGTAATTAATCATAATTAAGAGTTGGCGCAATGATAAGAATTGCCCGTGATTTTAAAACAAATCTAATCGTATAATTTTTATTGAACTTGAGTGACATTATATTTTCCATAAGATGTGTGCGATGTCCTTTCAACCAATTTTGCAACAAAACGGAAACCTCCAGGAGATGATGTAGATACCCGGCACAATATTACCATGTACCTCGTACAGCATCTCCGAAGTAATATTCGTATTCAGCGACCTCAAAAACCTCGGGATAACAAGCTACAACGATCTTCATATCCATAATGGATGTGCATACCGTGATACCAAGCACCAGGCACTTCTTACAGCTTCGCCAACCCCATATTCCTGTTCAGCGACCTTAAAATCCCCGAGTGTGAAAATTGAAATCATTTTCATAATTATTTTCCAAGGCCTGAATTTTTATGTTTTGAACACTTTGATAAATATGCACTTTGAAAAGAGCATTTTCCGCCTACAACAATGCAATTTTCATTTGTCCCTCATGCCAAGTGGTCAAAAATTTTCCTGAAGCTCTCCCGAATCGAATGCAAAATGTTTCATAACGATTCGTCTTACTTTAAAAATGGTAGAGCTGTAATGATTTATTTCCTCGCCTATTTTATGTTTATATAAAATCTAACTTGCAAAACTCTTTTGTATATTTATTTTCTGTTTATACAATTCCATTCCAAAATCCATAAAATTCCTACGGAAAGCTTAAGTTTTATTCTGGATATCTTACTTTATAGATTCCATTAGAAATAAAATTTTTATGAAGATGAAACTAAGGTGACGACCGTTGACATAAAATTTTAATGTCGTATCTTACATCCTCATAAAACTGGCATATCTAAAAGTTTTCGTAAAAATATATTGGCAGTTCGTTGGAAATAACAGATAATGTGATATAAAGTTATATTAAAGTTACCATATTCTTGCTTACGTTTATATGGAAAACCGAGATTGTCAACATAACTACGAATTAAAAAGAAAACTAGTACGATATGTTTTTATTTTCATAAAAAGAAACACATATTATCTTTGAAATAGGTAATTAGAAATATAGGGGAGTGCATATAGATTTTTACTTCGGAAAAAATCAAACAAGATAGAACTTTTTGTAATTTCATTAAGAAATGTTTAATAAACATAATAAACATTTAATAAACAATAAACATATCAAAAAGTTCTACTCGAGAAGTGGGTGCTTTATTTTTTATTAAACAAATGAACTACGAAATTAGATGTTTTTTAAATAACTCCAAAAATATAAATTTTAGAAAAAAACTGACTTGACCATTGAAAAATTCAGAAAATTTTACAAAAAAAAATTTATATAAAGAATGTTCTAAAATTAAATCTGTATCTTCTATAATTTTTTATTAATAACGCTAAAGTCACCCTTCTCACAAACATTGGCGCACTGTAAACTAACGTACGGCGAAGTGCACGGTTGAGTTATTTTAATGTAATTCTTTAAATACTGGATCTAATGAAATTTTACAAATTGAACATGAAAGAAGAATAGTTAATCTATCTTATGGTTATAATAGGAAGAAATAAAATGTATGGGCATAAGTACAGTGTGGGCGGAAAGTGAGCCTTACATGGATTTTGTTTAAAAATGATTTAAAAATGTGTAACTAATACAATTTTTCTTATAAAACTCACAATTTTTCACAACTTGCCTTTCAAGCATATTGATAAGTGATGTTTCATTAAAAAAAAATCTCAAAAATTTAGTTCAAATGATATGACGTCTCAAAAAATGTAATTTTTGAAATCTTCGTAGTTTTATAGAATTACCACCATTTTAAGACGGGATTACTCAAGTTTGAACAGATTTATTACAGTTTTATAAGTGCTTTTATAAAGCTTAGGACGTAATCTTTAAAATTCACTAAATTATTTTACTTTAGAAATGAAATAAACTATTTCGATTTAAGAAAATTTAGAAAGATAACAAAAATGTAATAAAAAAACCGAAAATTACCAGATAAAAAAATGTTTATACAAAGTGATCAAAACTTTTTTCTGTAAAACTTACCTAAAATACATTTAATAATAAGCTTCAATAATAATAAATGTTCAACAAAAAAATTTTTTGCAGCTCTTATACAGTATGTCTGCTTAACTTGGAACCTGTTGATAACTTTTTTATTATCAGTTTTACGAAAAAAAGTTATTCTTTATAAAATACTCTTCATCGCATATAATCTAAGATGCAATCATCAAATATCAAATTCAATTATTATTATACGAGGTATGTCAAAAAATATTAATTTCACTCAGGAGTAAAGTACCTTTACATTTCACAATATCGAAAATTGTTATTAGGAAAAGTTGTTTGTAATTAAAATCTATGGTCTAGTATGCAACTACATCCTTCTAATTATAATATTGTGAATAATAAAGGCACTTAACTCTTAAGAAAAATTCATATTTTTTACATACCTCGTATAAAATTAAAAAAGTTTGATATCTGATGGTTGTATCTTAGATTTCAGACCAGTGAAAGTATTTTATGAAAAAATAACTTTTTTTCATAAAAGTGATAATAAAATAGTTATCATAATTGTAATAAAATGATGATAAGTATCCGTAATTTGAGAAAAAATTGAATTTTTTTTTTCGATTAGAATGATGTAGTTGTATAATTGGACATAGTTTCTAATTTCAAACAACTTTTCATAACAGCATTTTTTTATATTCTGAAATATAAAGGTATTTTACTCTTTAAAGAAATTTATATTTTTGACATAACTCGTATAAAATTGATAAAATTTGATATCTGATGGTTGAGTTTTAGATTTTTGACTATCCAGAGCACTTTATTAAGAATAACTTTTTTTCGTAAAATTGATAATAAAAAAGTTTTCCATGTGGTTCCTAGCTACGCAGACAGACTGTATAAGAGCTTCTGTATAAGAATTTTGAAATTGCAATGCCATATTCGGATTCAGCATAATCAGAAACAAAATAGAAACATATTTGATCAAACTAAAATGATGAATTCAACGATATTTTTCAAATTATTTGAACAAAACAATTGTTATTGTTTAAACAATTAATAAACAATTAGCGGCCAAATCTGCTAGTAGAACTTTTTACTTCAACATGTATATAAAATGACAAAAAAAGTTTTAAAGAAATATAAGCTTGTTTGAATTTTTCCGAAACAATGCATGTTTTCGTTCTAATTGCACTCCCCTAATAGGGAGTTCGCCCACGATATACAGTGGTGTTAAAAAGTCCTGCATCTCCTAAGCGCCTTATAGTTTTTGAGGTTTAACATGGGGTTTTGAGGTTTTTTGTATATTTTCGCTAATTCATTTTAAGTTTGAGCTTGTAATTAGCATTACCGGTATACTTACTAATGTTTTTTAATTACTAGCTCAAAATTCTACAGAAAAGATTAAAATAATCTGATTGAAAGGGATTTCCCATAATCCGAGAAAATTATGAGGTGATTATTAAGTCGTTAAAGTACTATAAAATTAAATCTTAATGACAAATTTGCCACATAGTTTGACTATATAAACACTGTGGTTACCCTAACACATTTATTCGCTCTTTGATTTTTGATAAAAAGGTCAAAATGTTATCCCAGACCAAACAGACTAAACTATCGAAGGAAAAGCGTTTTCAAATTATTTTTCACCATAAAAACGACAAATCTAGTCGCGAAATAGCATCCGCAGTAAACTGTAATCAATCTACAGTAATTAGAGTCATTAAGAAGTATGCTGAACAAGGAAAAATCGACGACAGACCGCGTATTTGGTAAGGTGATGCAGGACTTTTTAACACCACTGTACATATTGTTAAATAATTTTATGGGAAAAATTTAGAGAATTAATTTTTTGTCAAAGACCACGAGATCGTAAATTTTCATCGCCCTCTATATAGCCAAAATTTGTAAATAATATGATTTAGCCGTAAGCCGTGTTTCGTGGAAAGAGGAAATGTTTAGTGGTAAAGATTCTACGAACGGACTTATACAATTCAAACAATAAACTAAAATACGGTCGGATTAGAAAGTGAATGTACTCGCGGTTGGAGTAGACAATAGAAAGTTTCTAAATGGTTTCCTAGAAAGAAACGACGGTAAATAATTTGTTTAGTTTTAGAATATAGGGTTTTTCTAGACTGTAAGAAAAAAATTACTTTTAATATCTCCTGGAAATTAACAAGACAGAAAATTTGCATACAACACTATTTATAAAAGAAATGAACGTTTGGATGTGATGTGTAGAGAGAATGCTTGTGATTGGCGAAGAGATTGATGGAGGGAAAATAGAGTGGTTGAGTCTCAGATTGATGAGGAAAAAGATTTGCTGTGTAATTAAGATCGGAAGGGAGCAGTCCAGTTTGAATAATAGTAATTTTGTGTAAAGTGGTGAATTTGGTGGCCGTGTAAGCAGATTCCTGTTGAGACGAAATCGTGATCGAGTGGAGAAGTACAATCTCCTCTTGTCCGAATAGATTCCAGTTTCTGTCTGGAACGAGTAGCCGGTTTGTATCAGTTTTGCATAAGATATCGAGCTGAGAGAAAAATCTTGGAATTATAAAGATTGATATTGTTTGCATCGAGTCGGAGACTAAATAGAGAGATTTCGAGCGAGTGCTGTTTTTTGTTTTTGAAACAGTTTGGAAGAGAAAGATCGTAGCAGCATCCGAGGAGCACGTGTGGGAGAACCGAGGACAACACAATCCATGAGAAAAAGTAAAGAAGATAAAAAAGGTTAGTCAGTTTATTTGTGAAAAGGAGAGAGTTGTTGTATATTACATACCATATTTGTTTTTTGTTAATTAAACAGTTTTACAGCATAATTTATTCATTCATAAATTCTTAGAAGATATAAGTAATCTATTTAAAAGGTGAAAATTAGATTTTGTTTTTTTATAATAATAAGAACAATTTAACGAAACATTTAAATGAAATTTTGTTAATAAAAAAGGAGATAGTAGAATTAAAGATTAATTTATTATATAAGAAAATTTTACAACAGAATAAAGTTTTAGCATACATTTTGAATCTTATATTTATATTATAGTATATGAATAAATAATTTTTTATAAAATTTATATGATTTTGAGCATATTTATTTTCCTTGTTTTATCCTGGATAAAGCAAGAAACGAAAAATACTAGAAGCAACAAACTAAAGGTGATACATTAAAAACAATTAGCCCTGAGAATATTTTTTATTGGAAAGTTTTATTAAATTTTTGGTTTTGTTTCCATGAGTAGCAATTAAAATAATTAATCAATTAATTGAATTAATAAGATGCTGATCAATCTCATAACCGAGAGAAAATACCGAGCATAACAATATATACAGGGTGCTGCATTAGTGCGAGGAAGTCCAATTACTAATTTGTAAGAGATAAGAAAAAAATTGTTAAGGTGTAATAGTTGGCGCGTGGATGGCACCGTACTTTAAAACTATTTTCAAATGTACAGGGCCATATTTACAGAGTAGAACAAACTTATCTTTTTTAATGGAACACCCTGTATATTTTTACATTTTTGAACAACTCTCCTCGATAATCTTGTTTTCTTTAGTATAATATTTAGCAATGTTATGCCAGGTAGTTTAAAAGATAATTACGTTTTTTTTATTTTTTGTAGCAGTATTAACACCCTGTAGAATTATAGAAATTTGACATAAAAAAATATGTTCATATTCAAACGATTTTAATGTAGTCTACTCATGATACTACGACAACCAGTCGTAGTACTACAACTAGTACAACTAGTAGTACAACTACAACTAATCTACTATTGTCTGAAATTATTAACATATCGAAATATTAAAATTTTGGTATGTACAGTATGTCCCTGTAAGTTGTATCCATAGGGAAAACTTTTTTATTATTCATTTTACAAAAAAAAGTTATTCTTCATAAAAATCTCTGCATGGTCCAAGACCTAAGATTTAACCATCAAATATAAAAATTTTTGAACATTATATGAGGTATGTCAAAAAGTTTGAATTTCACTCAAAAGTAAAGTAGCTTTATTTTTCACAATATGTATTGAAAATTGCTATTATGAAAAGTTGTTTGGAATTAAAAACTATATTCTAGTATGCAATTACATCCTTCTAATTAAAAAAAAATTTTTGAGAAATTATGGATAACTAACATTATTTTCAGCTATTTACATTCAGATAACTCTTTTATTATTAATTTTACGAAAAAAAGTGATTTTTAATAAAAAGTGTTGCATGGTCTAAAACCTAAAATACAACCACCTTATGTTGAATTTTATCAATTTTATACGAGGTATGTCAAAAAATATGAATTTCGCTCAAGAGTAAAATACGTTTATTTTTCATAATATCGAAAATCGTTATTATGAAAAGTTATTTATAATTAAAAACTATGTTTCAGTATGTAATTACATCCTTCTAATTGAAATGTTCTGAACTATAAAGGTACTTTACTTTTGATTTAAATTTATCTTTTTTGACATATGTACCTCGATTAAATTGATAAAATTTGATACAAGATGGTTGTATTTTAGGTTATAAACCATCCAGAACTTTTTATTAAATCACTTTTTTTCGTAAAATTAATAATAAAAGAGTTATCAGAATTGAAATAACTGAAAATAATGTTAGTTATCCATAATTTTTCAATTTTTTTTTTAATTAGAAGGATGTAATTGCATATTAGAATACAGTTTTTAATTCCAAACAACTTTTCATTATAGCAATTTTCAATATTGTGAAAAATAAAGCTACTTTACTCTTGAGTGAAATTCAAACTTTTTGACATACCTCGTATAACATTCATAAAATTTGATATCTGATGGTTGAATCTTGGGTTTTGGACCAGGCAGAACTTTTTATAAGGAATAACTTTTTTTCGTAAAATTAATAATAAAAAAGTTTTCCATATGGATACAACTTACAGGGACATACTGTATATAGTGTGTATATAGAGTGGGTCGAAACTTGGATTGAGTATTTTCTGAGTTTTCTTCAATAGAACACCCTGTATTTTAGTACTGCAATGAAATCACATTTTATAACGCTTTATTAATTCTTCAGTATTTTCTAAATCTAATTGCTTTATTTCGAGAGTTATTCGTGATTCTTTGAGTCAATCATTAATTGCAACAACAATTAAGTAGGTGAAATTCTACTAGGTTGGTCATGAAAATAATAAATAAAAAATAAATTAAAAAAAATTACACAGGAATGAATCATAGTACAGAATCATTCTGATCCATAATTAGTTAAAAGATCGTAGGCCCAAAATTTCAGGTGAAAATGTTTTTTTAATGCACTCAGTTCTTTTAATCCTGAGAAAACTATGTTTTAAAAAATTTAAGTCAAGAAAATAGCATGGAGAGTACGAGGTTATAAAAGAAAGACAGGAAGACCACGAAAGCGATGAAGAGAGTCGGTAGTAGAAGACCTAAAAGAAAAGGGAATAACAATCTGGAAGAAGTTGACAAATAACAGAATGCTATGAAAGAGAACAACAAAGCTCTGGGCCTAAAGGCTTGTAAAAAAGCTACATATGTATACAATTTTATTATTACTTACTATCCTACCTATTCACGTTTCTATTGAGTGCACGAAGCAAAACGGTAGAATACAGAGGTTCATGTTTAACCGGAAATGTGTAATTCATATTAAAATTTCCTAAACGAGAAAACAACCGATAAATCTGATAAGAAAGTACGTAAAATTTAAAGCCGGTAAGTCGAATCCGCATCCCCAATACATGTTAAGTTGAAATAGCGTTGTACGTAAATGATATCTTCAAAATCAAGTTTTAATAAATGGTAGAGGTGACGAGGTGAGCGAATACATTTTTTTCAGCGATTGAATCATATAATAATACTGTGTTGTACATTAACGAAGGAAACTTAGATAGAAAGAAGTACAAATAGTCCAGGCGGGATTTGCCAAAAAGCACAGCAAAATTTTATGCTTTTAAAGGAAATTAATGCCTGGTTAGAATACCTGGTAAGAAGGTAACAGAATTAGCAAAGTGTGGAAATATAAGTAGTCGTGCGATAGCTGATTCAAATGGAAATCTATTGTTTGACACCAAACAAAAACTGCACCGATGGAGGAAATACATTGAGGATCTTTTTCAGGATGATCGACCAATACAACATAATATAACGGACGCGCATAGTGGACCACCTATAACTAAAAGCGAAGTGGAAGATGCTATACGCTTGTCAAAATCAAAGAAGGCCATGGGACCTGATGAAATACCCACAGAGGTTCTAAAACTACTAGGAGATTGCGGAAGTAAAGTATTGGTTGACTTATTTAATGCTATAATATATAATCATGGTTACTTACCACATGATTGGCTGAAATCTACTTTTATACCAATTTCCAAGAAAGCGAAGGCAAAAGAATGTCATGATCATCGAACCATTAGCCTAATGAGTCACGTACTTAAGGTCTTTCTGCGTGTGATCCATGCGAGAATATATAAAAGAATCGAAGAACATTTGGGCGAAACTCAATTTGGCTTTAGAAATGAACAAGGTACACGAGAGGCCCTGTTTGGGTTGCAGGTATTAGTACAAAGGAGTAGAGATGTAAATGCGGATGTGTACCTATGTTTTCTTGATTTCGAAAAAGCATTTGACAAAGTATCACATACTAAGATGTTAAATGTTCTAAGGTCAACTAATATTGACGATAAAGATCTAAAAATCATTGCTAACTTGTACTGGAATCAAAAAGCCACAGTTAGAGTAAACGGTGATCACACAGAAGAGATTCAAATTCAACGTGGAGTAAGACAGGGATGTATTCTTTCACCATTAATTTTTAACATTTATTCAGAAAAGATGTTTGAAGAGGCACTCAATACTACACAAGGTGGAGTTGTGATAAACGGGAAACTGATAAATAATCTCCGATATGCAGACGACACTGTACTGATTGCCAGTAGTGATACCGAATTACAATATCTATTGGATTCTGTGGTAGCACAGTGCAGTAAATATGGTCTCCACCTTAACATCAAAAAAACAAAATATATGGTCGTCAGTAAGGATAATGTCATCGATGCTGGAATTCACGTTAATGATGTACAACTTAAGAGAGTTGAAGCTATCACATACTTGGGAAGCAGAATCACTGGTAATTGGGATCCATCCACCGAAATACGTTGCAGAATTGCTCAAGCCAAATCAGCATTTTTCCGTTACAAGAAAATTCTATGCGGTCATGACATAAATTTGAGTCTTAGGACAAGAATTTTAAAGTGTTACGTGTTTTCCGTTCTTCTCTACGGAGTTGAGTCATGGACCTTAACAGGAAGAATGCTTAAGATGGTTGAATCCTTTGAATTATGGTGCTACCGAAGAATGCTGAGAGTAAGCTGGATGGACAGGGTGCGTAATGATATTATTCTGAGCAGGATGAAGAAAGGCAGAGAACTGGTAAAAATGATAAAGTGTAGAAAACTCGAGTATTTTGGGCATGTTTGAAGACATCCGGAAAAATATAGCATTCTACATCTAATTATGCAGGGTAAAATATTAGGCAGAAGCAGTCGAGGAAGAAGAAGAACATCTTGGTTAAGAAATTTGAGGCAATGGTTTGGTCACACTTCGGAATCGCTCTTCAGATCTGCTGCGAATAAAGTTATGATAGCCAACATGATCGCTAACGTTCGATAAACGGACATAGCACCCGAAGAGGAAGAATGCCTGGTTATACTAACAGATCTTAACCTTAGGACGTGCCTTAAGCTTAGCTTACTAAACATACGCGTTGCAATATTGAGTCTTAAATCAATTTTCAGCTTGCCACAATGGACTTGCAAGGATAATCCTAGCGAACAAATGCTATTTTGGACTAAGTAGACATATGAGAAGCAGAATCTTAAGCCAAAAAACAAAAATAACCATATACAAAACCCTTATACAATTATATACAACCAGTGTTGACATATGGATCGGAGACATGGACCATCTCCAAGGCAGATGAAAACCTTCTGCTTATATTTGAACGAAGGATCCTGAGAAGAATATTGGGTGGTATTTGTGAAAATGTTATTTGGAGGAGGAGGTACAACTACGAGGTATACCACAGATATAAACATATATTTGGTGGTAAAGACATGGTATCTCTTATAAGAATAGGAAGGCTAAGATGGGCAGGACATCTAACAAGATTACAGCGGAACAACCTTTCTAGAAGAATCCTTATGTCACAACCTGTGCGAAGTAGAAATAGGGGTAGGCCAAAACTTAGATGGAAGGATGGTGTAGATGAGGATGCGCAGCAAACTGGTAACGGTTGGCAATGGATAGGACTGACTGGCGTAATAAACTTGGGAAGGTCGAGGCTCTTCCATAGGGCTGTAGCACCATTGGTGATGATGATGACAATGGACTGCCACGTGGATTACATCTTAAAATTCATCTCAGTTAAGACGTGTTTAGATAAAAATCAAAATTATGGATTTATAAGATGAGCTTGGCTAAGCTCTAGCGTACGATTTGTTGGTGCAACCAGGCATTAAACACCTGGGAACGTGGTTTTTGAAGATTGGGCATCGGACAGGGAAGTAAAATATCGTATTGAGCAAGCTCGACAAGCTTTCGTAAAATTCAGGAAGGTACTGACCGGTTCATAATTCGGTCTTCAACTGAGACTAAGGTTTACTAAGCGCTACGTACGGTGGGTGCTGCTATACGGCGTATAGGTCTGGACACTCAAAACGAGAGATATAAACAGAAGCCCTTGAAATATGGCTTTATTACCGTATCCTAAAAATATCATGGAAGGCGAAAGTCACAAATATAGATGTTTTTAAAAGAATCAACAAAGAACGCCACCTTTTCGAAACCATCAAGAAAAGGAAAATGGCGTATCTGGGTCACATCATGCGAAACGAAAAATAACAGTTCCTTAACTTATAATCGAGGATAGAATTGAAGGCAAGAGAGAAATAGGACGCAAGAAAATGTTCTGGCTCCGAAACATGGACAGGGATTAACGACATATAATCTCTGATATACATTTGAAGAAACGTAGAGTTAATGGAAAATGTGATTGTTAAAATCCATTAGTAGATTTGCATCTTAAGAAGAACAAGACACCATAATGAACATTTTCCATTTGAGTCTATTTTTTTGCTGAAATCACGTCAGGATGTACCTTATACTAATAATCACTATTTGCACCTGTCGCAAACCCTGTGAGAATCTGAAAAAAATCGAAATAGTTATTTATGAAACAGTTCGTGAAGTATTCTTTTTGCAAACGCACGCGATGTTTAGAGCACGAGCGACAGCGGAGCGAGTGCTATATATCGCGTAAGTTCGCAAAAAGTACTTCACGCACAGTTTTATACAATATTTTATCTAAAATAAACAAATAAAAAAACTGCAACTCTTCGTCACTGGAAGTCATTTCTATTCTACAATTTTTACAATTTTGACATTTAAAAATTCTAACTTCTTTCAAACCACAAAACTTTCAAAAAAATTGTTGTAATTTATTGCTCATTATGTCATCAAAGTGTACCAAAAACCGTGTGAAAAAGTAAATCCCATTTAAAATACTATTATGTATCAATTTATCAATCAAAGATAGAATAAAAATTTATTTTTGTTAATTTAACGCGGGCACATAAATTTGATACACCCTGTATATTGATTTGTAACTAGTTACTAGAAGGTAGCTTTTACGCAGTGGGTTTCTCCTTAATGAGTTTTTCCCTGAAGAATTAAAGACATTTGTAAATAAGTGAAGTGAAAGACAATTTATTTCGGATTATAATTAAAAAAAAAAAATTTTGTTACGGGAAAGGTAAAATCCACAGGTAATTTTAATTATTAGTTTTTAGAAAAATAAAGTTAGAGAGATTTGGAATTTTAAGTCTGTTTGTATAAACACAAGAATTTTTGTATAATTTCCGAAAAGTGATTAGTTTGAGTAGAAGTATTGTTTGAAAGAATGCTTGGGTTTTTCGAATGGAAAAAATAAATGTTTCTGATTGGCTTGGCAATTTGGAAGGGGGAAAGAGAGGTTCTGAATGTTTGGACAGTTTGGAAAAAAAGATTATTGTGTGGTCGGTATCCGAGAAAGGCAGTCGAAAGTTTTCGCGTATAGTTCAGAAGCAAGACTAGTGGTTGTTTGTTTAGTGGGGAGTAGCTGAAAAGTGGAACGAGAGACAAAGCAAATCGAGAAGAAATACCTCTTTGATTCTGTAAAGTCCAAGAGAGCAAGTTACAAGAATTATCGTTATTAAAATTATTTGTGACACCAAGTAAAAAAGATACTTGGGTCTCAGGAGATTATTGTTGAGAGAAAGAGAGGAGAGAGTTTTGGAGTTTATTGAACGAGTACTGGGCAAAAGAGGCCTGGCTTGTGTTTTGGAGAAATAGTTGCTGGTATGCTGCTGGATTGATGCTGAGAACGGAAAGGGATTTGATTGGTAGCCTAACATAATCAGCAAGGAAGAGCTGTTTGGGTCAAGAGGAGACATCATTGTGTGTGAAGCAAAAAGGACAGTCAATAATTTATGTGATAGATGTTCTTTATAATCAGAAGTTAAAATATTTGCGTAACAGCATATGAATTAAGATTCCAACATTTCAATGATTTAATAGGAAGTATAAGTAGTTTTGCAAATACCTAAATTTGTTTGTTTGGCTTATTTTATAAATGTTATCAGGAACAAAGCGATAAATATTTGTTTAAGTTAGATTAATTATATGGTAAAAGTTTCATTTGGACAATTATGCCCACAGGATTTAATTGATAGATTTTCAGAGCATTGCTTTTGATAATAAAGGTATTTGTATGTGCTTATTTATGATTTTTCTATTTATTTCCTTTTCCTATTTTATCCTTATAAGGATCAACTAAGAGATACTGAAGCCACGAGAAAAGATAAGTATAACCTAAGATAACTTTAGTTAATTTTTATGACAAAATGGCACCCTGAGATTTTTATTAATTGTTTATGTATGATTTGCGTCAATTCAATAATTAATTAAATAAATACTCAATTAAAATAAAAGTAGTAGAAAGCAGATCATAACAATACATTGGTACTTCACGTATACTGTAAATCCTTTACGCATTGCTATCTATAATGACAGTTTTCACAAACTAAAAACTTATACATAATATGACATAGAGTAGATAAATATTTTTTTTTATTTTGCGCCCATATTTTCGTCTATACGGAACTCAAGAGATATTGCAGCAAGAAAAAAAAATATAAAAGGTAAAAGTTCCATTTTTTAATTAGACATGCTATTTGACTAGCTAGAAATTGAAAATTTAAAGCTTATTGTTTGAATAATAGCAATAACTGGGGAAAATGTGCAAAAAATGTAGTTTCTCGTTTAAATTTTTCCGCTTATAAAAACTCTATAATACTACTGAAACATGTACTAAATTTATAATACGTTTAATAGTTTTTTATAATAATATTGCAATCCAGAGTCTGCTCAAAATTGCCAATTTTCAAAATTATGCTCTAAGCACTTTAAATAGCTCAAAATTTTGGTCGTAGCCCCATCGCGCACCGATCAAAACGTGAATTGACTTGGCGCGCAGAGGGGCTATCCTTACCACCACAAATTAAAAAAATTCCTGGATTTATCTATTACCAGACCAAACGACCACTTCAACTTTGGTATCTACCGTAAACCTACACAATCAGACCATGTGATTAATTCCACTTCTAACCACATTCTCTCGTACAAGCAATCTGCCTTCCGCAGTTTCATACACATACTAAATTCTATTCCTCTATCTTCAATTGAATTCAACAATGAATTAAACATCATCAAACAAATTGCAGTCAATAATGGTTATGACCCAGACATCATCCACAAACTTCAACAGAAAAGAGAACTTAAGTTACTCCAACAATCCGCTTTCTCATCTTCATCCACAACTACTCCAATTTATGCCTCCTTACCGTTTAATAACTCCAAATTATCTGAAAAAGTCAAACAAATCATTTCTAATAATTCTATTGACATCAAAATTTTATTTAAAGTCAATAACACCCTCAACAAAAGCTTATCCAACACCAAAGACCCAATCCATTATATGAACCGTAGTGGGGTATATAAACTCTTGTTCTCCAATCCTTGTTCAGACTGTGATGCTACCTATTTGTAGAACTTACACTTTTACTTAATAAAATTTCGTAATTTTTAAGTTAAGATAATTCGCCAACGCACTATAGACCAGGGCGCATCTGTAAAAATATTAGTACATTTGGATGTTGAGAGGTTACTCATATTTTTCTGCAGAAAATGCTTGGAAATAACTCATATAATAATAATTGAGTTATCCTCCCACTCAAAAAGGTCCGGAGCATTGTTTAAATAATCAAAATGTCAAAAAATTACGGAAACATTCGATTTTTTTCTTCGTTTTTTGATTATACATAACTTTAAAATTATTCATGTTCAAGAAAAATTGCACTAACATAAAAGTTGCACAATTAAATTTCCTATAATATAGGATGAGCTAAAATTTTTAAAAGTTGTTACCCTTGTGGCAAAATAGCAATAATTGCGAAAAAAAACATAAAAAAACAAGTATTCGCCTTTTACGTTTTTAAACCATTTATGCTACACTTGAGACCTTCATATTTCACCCAAAAAAACTTCATAATATAGCAAAACCACGTTGTAAATTTCATTGACATCGGTTGAAGAGATTTCA
Source organism: Diabrotica virgifera virgifera (assembly GCF_917563875.1). Classification (NCBI taxonomy): domain Eukaryota; kingdom Metazoa; phylum Arthropoda; class Insecta; order Coleoptera; family Chrysomelidae; genus Diabrotica; species Diabrotica virgifera. The sequence continues at coordinate 26,335,191 of NC_065446.1, read as the reverse complement.
CAAAATAAATTTTGCAACCCAGCTTTCGCAAAAAAGTCATTTTTTCAAAATGTTACAGGACTGAAAATAAAGCAGATTGAAAAGAAAGTTGAAATTTTTTTTGCATCTAGAAGAAAACTAAGAAAAAAATCGAATTTTTTCTTAATTTTTGGACATTTGGATTATTTAAACAATGATCCGGACCTTTTTGAGTGGGAGGATAACTCAATTATTATTATATGAGTTAATTCCAAGCAATTTCTGAAAAATAATATGAGTCACCTCTCAACGTCCATCTCAAAACAGATGCGCCCTAGACTACTATAGGTACGCCGTAAGAAGAAGAAACTCATTAAGTTGATTCAATGAATCAATTTTCTGAAATGACTCGTTATGAGTTAGACAACTCTATAAAGAGTGCACGAATTGCAAACTAGCCCATTAGAAAACACCGCTGGTGCAAATTCCACGATCTTCATTAGATAGCGCGAGTAGATATGGTCATGCCCTTTTGTTTTAAGGTAACGCGTACCTAGTACGCCTACTTCTCTTCCTACGCATTATTTTATACTTGTTATCGATTTCTATACAAACTGTCTAAAGATCCTTTCAGTAGTCTCACTATCTCTAGTAAATTAATAAAAAGATTTATAATAACTGCTTATACGATATTGCCTTCAACACAAAATTTCGAGAAAATAATATTAAAGAAGTCAGTTAGAAACAAATAGATTAAATATATCAAAAATATTTGACGAAGATAGGAAGTAGAACCGGAATTTCGTTATGCTGGAGGGCAAAGTAAGTAGGTGAGGAATTTAAAAGAAAGGCCTCCCACAAGGAAGTGTTTTAGCACCAATACTTTTTCAATATACAAATGACCAACCGACACCGACTAAAACTAAGTACTTCCTCTATGCCAGGGGTGGCCAAACTGTGGCTCGCGAGCCGCATGTGGCTCTTTGAACGATTATTTGTGGCTCCCAGTAAATGTACCTGAATTGCTTTTAATTTTTGTGTTTCAAAATGTCTTAAATTACTGACAACAAATATAAAAGAATAATGGGAAATAAGCCACAATATTATTAAAAAATGATTTTTATTAACGTTTCGACGCCCAAATCGGGTGCCGTTGTCAAAATACAAAATACTACTGTAATATACTGTAATATCATTTTTTAATAATATTGTGGCTTATTTCCCATTATAAATAGTTAACATTGTAAAAATGCCACAAGAAAATAGCTTCAGAACAACATAAAGGAATAAGTGTAAAATCAGGTCTTAGACAAGGAGACCCCTTATCACTGTTGTTATTGAATTTGGCGTTGGAATATGTAATAAGTAAAAGATCATCTGAGCTGACAGGGGGATTTGCGAATCGAGGATTCAATACTATTGTTGACCCTTGATGATGATCTTAGTGCAGTCGCTCATTTTAGAAGAGGCGTGAGAGAGGTGTTTTCACAACTCGAGGAAGAAACAGGTAGTCTGTCTGGCCCTTCGAATAAATGAAGGGAAGACGAAATACACGCTATAAAAAAATAGTAACCAAAAATTCAAGACCAAGAGTTAGGCAGAACATAACTATTAATGACCACAACTTCGAAGTAGTAACAGAGTTAAAATATCTAGGCATGGTAATGACAGATGACAACCAGATATAAAAAGAGGTATCAGCAAGGGTAACTGCGTGGAATAGAGCATTATACTCCCTGTCGTTATTAAAATCGAAGCTTCTAAAAAGACAATATAAATTAAGACTGTACATGCCAATTATTCGCCCAATTGTTACATATGGAAGTTAAACATGGATTCTACATCAGCGGGAAATAAATAAGCTGCTTGTGAAAGTAAAGTTCTCAAAAGGATATTTGGCCGTCAAACAGATTGATTGACAGTAGAGTGGAGAAGGCATCGCGAAACTGAATTGATGATTGTTTATGGTACTGAAAACATCGTTCGACATATAAAAACTAAGATGAGATCGATTGCCAGGTCATGTGGTAAGATCAGACAAATACAGAGTGTTAAAGACAGTGTTTTTTGAGAGACGGTAGAAGATTAGTAGGCCGTCCCCGAAAAAGATGGAAGAATAATGAAAAATCGAAGTATTCTGAATTAGTACAGGCTTCTTGTAGAATTTTGGCATAATTGAAACAACGATGTAAACCATTTTATTTCAGTTTAAAATTCAAAGAATCCACACGATGAGAGGAAAAATTAAATAACTTTTTTACTTTTCAGATAATTGTTTAATTGGGTTCGCGAAAAATTTCAAATTTTGAACAATGGCTCGTACTATCAATGAGCTTGGCCACCCCTGCTCTATGCTGACGATCTCGCAATGTGTGCTCAAGGAAACATGTAGTTTTGAAGACGTGGAGAAAAAACTCGAAACTGCCTTAAAATAATGACAGCGTACTACCTGCAGAATTACTTGAGACCCAATTCTTTCACCAAAGTATGCGCCTTGTACTTTCATGAAAAGGAAGCCAAAAGAAAACACCGAATATAGTAAATTGGTAATAGAATTAGAACACACCGACCAACCTATATATTTTTGGAGTAACTCTGTACCTGTCCCCAGAGCCGTGCGGTACATCTTTATAATATGATGCAAGTCTTCGAAATGCCGCCCCTTAAATATTATTGAAACTTAACGAAAACTTTTATTTTAAAAACAAATCATACTTAAGTGGGTAGGCGCAAAATTTGCTTGCAATGATTTTTAAATGAATTAATTTTTTTTTCGAATCCTGAGAAAACTAATTAGGTATTTTTGAAAGTCCCTGAAAGTCTCTATAATGTTTATTTGAATAGGTTACAGGGTGAAAAAAAGACAAAATTGATTGTAATTTTTAATTTCAAATATCTTTTTCAAATGAAAACTTTTGTTTATTCTAAGGGACTTTCGGCCCTCGGTAGTAATGTAATCTTTCAATCCGCGTTTAAATGTTTCAAAAATATTTATTAGTTTTTTCAGGATTCGAAAAAAAGTGAATGCATTTAAAAAGCATTGCAAGCAAATTTTGCGCCTATGCTCTTAAGTAACATTTACAAAAATTATAATTTTACCCTTCTGACTTTAATTTTGGCAAACTCTCAATCAGATTGGTGTAGTCTAGTGGAGATAGATAGATCTAGCAGCTAGTGAGAACTCTATTGAAATAAGAAGTGCTAAATTTTTTAGATTTGTTTGTCTTATGGAGCTTCGTAAACAATTTTTAATTATGAAAAACTTCTTTCCCCACTAGCTACCGAGACAGGGAGTGTTAATAAAATTCTTAGTTTACAACTACATTTGGGTATAAAGAAATTAGGTCATTTTGGCACAAATAGTTCAAAACTTCTAAAGGTTTCATGGAGTATGGTATGGTATCATTTGAAATATATCACGCAATTCTTTTAGAATATCATTATGTCATCAGATTTTTTTTCTTTTTCTATTGAAAGTATTGAATGAAGATTCATACAATAGTTTTCTAGCGTTTCATCATCTATTTCCCTGAATTTAAAAATACCATATAAAAATTTAAAATTTTTATTATGAGTTTCTAGAAGCGAAAATAGAACAATCAAAGAATTAACGGCAGTGTCTAAAATATAGATGAACAAATTTATTTTAAATTTAGTTTCATCTGGTAAGGGCTCGTCCACAGATTTTTCGTAGTCAAATAAAGGCTTTTTTCTTCTGAAAATATCAAAATTTTCGGCAATTTCATTAAAATTTCATTTGGTCATTAGCCATATTATCTGTAACTTTTCATTTTTTCTATAGTTTATGACAGCATTTTTACACAATCTGACAATTTTTTTTTATTTTACTGATTATGCCGCCCCCTTGTGATGCCGCCTGATGCGACTGCCTCGCCGCATCATAGCACGGCACGGCCCTGCCTGTCCCTTTCACCTACAGACAACATTGTATAAGAACGAGAGGGAAAGTAACAATTAGGAACAGCATACTCAGAAAGCTAACGGAAAGTAAATGGGGTGCATGTCCTGGCATCTTAAGAACAACGACACAGATAGACACGGATAGGACCGAAAGCAATTATTGCAAAAATTAAAAAAAAAGTAAAACAAATTAAGTTATCAATTGAAGTAGCACATAAAACGACAATAAATATCGTTCCCATACCACCAGATTGACAACAGGTGGAAAACCTTTGGTTACAACCTCCCGAGATTTTTAAAAATTATAAATCATACAGGATGCCGAGGAAATTAAGATGAGAGAATTTTAAATAATTCACAACTCATCTGCTCAGCGTGGTAAAAGTTCCTACAAGAAAGTTTCCTTAATACTCCTACAAAAGAGTAAATTAATTAAAAATGTATAAACATTTTTAATTTCTTTGCAACACAAAGCAGCAGATTTGCAACAGCAGCTGCATAATAGTCTGGTTAAATAAGAGAGTGCAGGAAGAGTCTATACCGGTTTCGGCGGTCTTTTTCCTCTCATCAGTAGTCCCATATCCTCTTCTCTCCGATTTCTCCAGGTATCACACTTTGGGCCTTTCCGAATTGCAAAGAAAGAAATGTCACGGATGAACTAAAGCCATCTACCGAAAAACAAAAAAGTTATCAATCGAAGTAGCACGGAAAACGACAATAAATATCGTTTCTGGTATGAGAACGATATTTATTGTCGTTTTCTGCGCTACTTCGATTGATAACTTACTTTGTTTTTCGGTAGATGGCTCTAGTTCATCCGTGACATTTCTTTCTTTGCAATTGGGAAAGGCCCAAAGTGTGATACCTGGAAAAATTGGAGATAAGAGGATATGGGACTACTGATGAGGGGGAAAAGACCTTCGAAACCGGTATAGACTCTTCCTGCACTCTCCGATTTAACCAGAGTATTATGCAGCTGCTGCATTTTCGTGTTGCAGAGAAATTGAAAATGTTTATACATGTAAAAAAAAGTAATTAGAACCTCATCAAGTTTCTTTAAAAATCAAAATTGGTTTCACATTTATTTATAATAATGCTTCTAGAGATATCTAATGAATCTCATTGAGGTCACTCAAAAAGTGTAAAGGTTTCCTCCTATTTTTATGTACACAATGAATCGTTTTGCAATAGATGTAAAAATAGCGAAAAATAGATATAAAAAGCTCTTATATTTGGTTGAGTGTTCAGGCCAAGCGAGTTCTTTGTTGTATTAAAACGTCCGGCAGTTTAAATTAATGTCAGCCTTTTAGGAAAATTACAAAGAAATGGCCATTGTAGACGACATACATTAAAGAAGATTAATGTCTTTCTAGAGGAAATTTGTTAGATGACAGTGACTCTTATTTTTTTAGTATTTAAAAGATATAGGTCGCATTAAAACAATCAACGTATAAAGTCATATATGAAAAAAAAATTGTTAATTAAAATCGTTTATAAAAGGTATATAATTTATTAAAAATCCTCTTAAAGGGCTACATTACATATGCAGAAGGTTTTCGATCTAATACAGATCATCCTCAGTGCTGAACCTAAAATTAATATAACTTTGAAGTTAACGCAAAAATTTTAAATGTTGACTAAGGTGGTTGCATGTGATTGTCTTTTTAAAGACAGATCACATGCTATGATTTTTTTGTGACGGAAGTTCTTGTGTTAGGGATGATTTCATGTAGTCGAATGAACTATCTTTCAGTAAAGTCGTCCCAGGAACGCAACTCATAAATATTGGCAATATCATTTTAAAGTCTTCTACTTTAAAATGAATAATACCTACATATATTATGTCTGAATTGCCGATATAAATAAGTCAGATTAAATAAATTATTAGAAGAATTTTTTACTACACCACAACATTTTTGTTTAATTTATTAATATTTTGTATTTTGACAACGACATCCGATTTGGACGAAACGTTAATAAAATAATTTTTTTAGTTAAATTGTGGCTTATTTCCCATTTAGAATAGCTGATCAAAAAATATCACAAGGAAATAGCTTCAGAACAATATTAAGAAGTGATAGAATAAGAAACAACACCATCAGGGAACACTGTGGCGTGCAAGATAAAGTAAGATGGGGTAGGCAAAGATGAAGAGAATGGTTCAGTCATGTAAAAAGAATGGAAGCGCATAGACTACCAAGAATTGCGCTAGAAGGAAAACCAGCTGGCAAGCGTCCACCGGGAAGACCACCAAAAAGATGGAGAGATAGCAGGCAGTCTACCTCTCAAGAAATACTTCAACGTCGGAATTAACAGATCGACAGATCTACAGTAAGTATAAGAAGAAGAAGAAGAAATCCAGCCTCATCCAAATATTACCATGCTTTTATTTGATGTTAGCAATTTTTCACCTCAGTCCCAAAACAAGAAACTATTAATCTGGTACACTCTCTTTTAAGAGCCAGTTCTACTACTATGTTCACTACTAATTCAATTATTCAACTATTGCAACTCTGTCTAGCTCAAGACTTTTTTGCATTCAACAATAAATATTATAGAAAACCTGATAGTTTAGCCATAGGTAGCTGCCTATCTCCTCTCCTAGCTGACATCTTCATGGATCATTTAGAATCCATACATATCATGAAAAATCCTGAAATTATCCATTGGTATCGATATGTTGACGATTGTTTAGTCTTCATTTCAGGTAATTCCAACTCTGCTGATTTATTACTTTCTAAAATCAAACAGATTCACCCCAATATTAACTTCACCATGGAACTAGAGTTATCCCAATCAGCTCTTTGCCTCACGATTCATCATCATCATCATCATTTGGCTATACAACTCTATGTGAGTCTTGGCCGCGTTTACTATTTCCCTCCATTGTTGTCGGTCCTGAGCAGCTATTTCCCATTGCTGTACTCCCATTTTGCGTAGATCGCTGGCTACTGCGTCCTTCCATGCTTTCTTGGGCGACCAACTGACCTTTTTCCAACGGGTCTTTCCCAGAATGTGGCGTTTAGAAGTCTTTCGTCACTTGATCTTAGTACGTGACCCGCCCATCGTATTCTGTTTGATTTAATGTAGCGTACTATGTTTTCATCTCCGTATATTGTCTGGAGTTCATCATTGTGTCTTCTTCTCCATTCTCCTGTTGTCTCTTCTCTGCAAGGCCCATAGATAGTCCGCAGTATCTTTCTTTCAAGTACCAGTAATTTTGTTGTTTCCCGCTGATTCAGAGTCCAGGTTTCGCTTCCATACGTTATTGTGGGACGAATTATTGTCTTATATACTCTTATTTTTGCTGGTCTTGAGAGTATTTTTGATTTAAGTAGGGTCCTTAACGAGTAATATGCCCTGTTTCCTGCAATAATCCTGGCTGCCACGTCCTTTTCATAGTTATTTTCAGATGTTATGATCGCTCCCAAGTACTTAAATTCTTTGACGACTTCAAAATTGTATTCATTAATTGTTACGTTTTGTCTAACCCTTGGTCTTGGGTTCTTCGTAACCACCATGTACTTGGTCTTGTCCTCGTTGACCTTAAGACCAACTTCCTTGGCTCCGTTCTCGAATAGGGTGAAAACTTCTTTTGCATCTCGGGTGGATTGTGCAATTGTGTCCACGTCATCCGCAAAGGCTAATAGTATTTTTGATCCTTGGGCGGCAAATCCGTTTGTCAGTTGTGGCTGAGCTTTCCTTACTGCATGTTCCAGTGCGAAGTTAAACAGCAGGGGGGCAAGAGGATCTCCTTGTCTAAGTCCGGTGTCAATGAGGAATTCCTCCGACGTGTTGCTGCCGACTCTGATTCGTGCGGAAGCGTTCTCCGTGCTCACCTTTGCTAATCGTACCAGTTTTCCAGGTACTCCCATGTCTACCATAGTCTCCCACAATGCTTCTCTGCTAACAGAATCGTAAGCTTGTTTGAAGTCCACGAAGATTTGGTGTACATCGCGGTTGAATTCCCAGCTTTGCCTCACGATTACCAGATTAAATGACCACTTCGATTTCAGTATCTATAGGAAACCGAGACAGACTGATCATGTCATACTACTTTTATCCAACCACCCCATGCCACACAAACAAGCGGCCTTTTATAGTTACATACACCATCTAGAAACCACCTTCCCCTTATCTCAATCTAACTATAAGAAAGAATTAAATATCCTTCGTCACATAGCCTTCAATAACGGTTATAATCCAAACATCATAAACAAACTCTTCACAAAAGACAGCTTAGTGCTGAGGTTAGATTGTGAGGTATTCTGGTACTAAAAGGTACTTCTGCTTTAAGTCGGTAGGATACAACGGTTTCTAGAAAAATCGATTTGACAATTGTGCGCATTTTTTGAATTTGAAAAGAATTAAAAAAACTAGTTAAAAAATCTAAAACTCTTATAGTCCAGTCGGGTTAGACGATTAACAGGCAAATTAAGGCATTTTAAGGATTTTATTGCATTAGGAGCTGCCCCAAATTTCATTTTATTGATCTGTAGGGGGATCAATAGTAGTGTAAATTTAAAATTTCGACTGAATTCCGCCGTTGCGTTAGCCGCCATCTTGATTTTAAACGAGAACCGATTTTGCTCAATATCTCCGCCATTTTCAACTTTTCAACAAAAGTATACCAACCAAAATTGTTGAAAATGTTATTTTCTATAATTTCTATTTTTACAATTTTTTCGTGTGGTCGATATTTTCCGAGTTATGGCGAAAAATAGTGACAGTTGGAGCATAATTATTAAATTATCTCGTTTATTATTAGTTTTACGACAAAAATGTACCTATACAGTGGTAGCTAAAATGGGGAGAATTAAATTCTACACAATTTTGATCTCTTTCATTTTTTTGCTAAAATTAATATTTAAGGTAGTACGTATGCGGTAATTGCGCGAGCGTAAGACCTGATTGATTTTATAGCAATTGTTTTTGTTCAATATCTACGTCATTTTCAACTAAAATTGTTCCAAATATGATTTCCTACAATTTATTTTTAACAATTTTTTTCATGCGGTTGATATTTTCCGAGATAAGTGGGAAAATAGTGAAAAGTGGTGGGGGAGCATAATTATAGAATTGAATCTTGTTTCCGAGCTGCCCCAAATTTTATAATTTTATTCATTAGAGGAGATTAATAATAGTGTAAATTTAAAATCGCGACTGAATTCCGCGGTTGCATTAGCCGCCATATTGATTTTAAAGGAAAACCGTTATTGCTTAATATCTCCGCCATTTTCAACTTTTCGACAAAAACGGTAGGAAATAAAATGTTTGGAAATGCAATTTTCTACATATTCTATTGCACAATTTTTTATCCGATCAATATTTTCCGAGTTAAGGGGGAAAATAGTGGAAGCGGAGGGAGAGCATAATTATTGAAATGTCTCATTTATTATTAACTTTACGACATAATTGTACATAAACAACAATAAAGAGAATAACATTTTAAACAATTTTTGAAACTTCCAATGAAACACCAACCAAACTAAGAAGTACATAAAAAACATAAATAATATCTTACATTATGCATTAAGTTCACTTCATTTTATTAACTAGCTGGTCTTATTGGTTGAATTTGTCTGTCGATATTTTAAGTTGTATGTCAGCTAATATATATTTTTATATTCCAACAACCTTTTTAAATTCTGGACCCTGTTGGGGAGAATTTCCCCACCCCCCCCTCTTAGACCCGCTACTGGTTTTCTCAAAAAATTGTAGTAAATCGTAATTGCAACTATTTCAGTCCTTACACTTTTTGTCGAAAAGTTGAAAATGGCGGAGATATTGAACAAAAAGGATTGCTATAACATCAATAATTAGGGCTTACCCTCGCACTTTTACCGCGTACGTACTACCTTAAATATTGATTTTATCAAAAAAAATTAAAATAATCAAAATTGTGCAAAATTTAATTCTCTTCGTTTTTGTACACGTACATGTTTGTTGTAAAACTAATAATAAACGAGATAATTCAATAATTAAATAATTATGCTCTAACCGTCAGTTTTCCCCCCATAACTCGGAAAATATCGACCGCATAAAAAAATTATACTAAACAAAATTATAGAAAATCGAATTTTCAACAATTTCAGTTCTACACTTTTTATCGAAAAGTCGAAAATGGCGGAGATATTGAGCAAAAATTGTTCTCGTTTAAAATCAAGATGGCGGCTAACGCAACGGTGGAATTCAGTCGAGATTTTAAATTTACACTACTATTGACCCCCTCTAAAGATTGACAAATTAAAATTTGGGGCAGCTCCTAATGCAAGGTCAAATGCTATCCCGACTGGGCTATTACGTTTATTTATCTTCCGAAAATGAATCGATTTCATCAATTGCGAATTTATAGTACCGGTCATACGCGTCTGTTTTGGGTAGGTCAACGGTTATTTTATCGCATTATTTTTGTGTCTTTAATTTTTAAGCATTTTTGACACTAGATTATTAAATTAGGGGGTATGTACGGTAATATTTATAATACACCGTGTACGACAATATTATTATTAGAGTCCGGATTTCTAAGCATAATGCTTATGGTAAATAATGTAAGCACGACCATTTTCTTTTTAAATACGAACGAAATATGCAAAAGTAAGTCATTTTGACAGCCCTTTTTTATGGTTTTTTGCATGTTTTAAATTAATATGCCATTTTTGAATTTTTGTGCTTATTTGGTGCTTTTTATATACTATTATCATTTTTTGCATTTGCGAACAGCTGAAATTTAATTTTGATCTACAGTCCCTGGCCATATTATTATGACCACCTATAAATTTTTACAAAAATCAACTATTCCACTAGGTACGTTTTGTTTAAAATATGATTTGTAAATTTAATTTTGTTATGCAATGTTAATGTTATGCATTAACTATAATATATTTAATAATAAACAGCAATAAAATATTTGAAAATACTACATCTTTATATTTTTTTAATATTTTGTTCAACTTCTGACATTAATCAGATGGAAAATATTTGGTAGCTTTTAAAACGAGAATTTTCCGATAAAAAGGTCACTAACGAAATTGTTTTGATTAAAAGACTAATATATCGTTGAAACCACAATGACAAATTAAAGCAAAAAAAATTTAACTGCATTTAAAGTATGCCAAGCCGGGTACTAGTGGTAATCAAAGTTAGCAAAATATTTAAAAAATACAAATGTGATATTTTCAAATGGTTTATTGCTGTTTATTATTAAATGTATTATATTTAATAATAAACACCAATAAAACATTTAAAAATATCACATATTTTTATTTTTTCAATATTTTGCTGAGCCCCCTCTAACTTTGATTACCGCTAGTACCCGTCTTGGCATATTTTGAATGCAGTTAAATTTTTTTGCTTCAATTTGTCATTGTGGTTTCAACGATATATTAGTCCTTTAATCAAAACAATTTCGTCAGTGACCTTTTCATCGGAAATTTCTCGTTTTAAAAGCTCCCAAATATTTTCCATCTAATTAAGGTCAGAAGGTGAACAAAATATTAAAAAAATATAAATATGTAGTATTTTCAAATATTTTATTGCTGTTTATTATTAAATATATTATAGTTAATGCATAACATTAACATTGCATAACAAAATTAAATTTAAAAGTCATATTTTAAACAAAACGTACCTAGTGGAATAGTTGATTTTTGTAAAAATTCATAGGTGGTCATAATAATATGGCCAGGGACTGTATGTAGTGCAATTGTGGACTCTGATCCCCCATTAAATAAATTGCAAAATGAAAGATTTAAATCATTTTTGGAAAAGTGCCTACTATCGAAGACATGTGCCGGATGAAAGTACTCTGCGAAAAAATATGTTAATTGCATTTACAATAAAACCACAAATAAAAATAAAAACACTAGTGGGAAACAATTACACCTGGTTTGCTGTGGACGAGACTACGTATATTTGTGGAAGATACGTCACTAATTTAATCATAGGCGTTCTTCACGAAAAATCTTGACGAAGAGTTATTTAGTGTGCTCAAAAGAACTAGAAGCAATAAATAACAATACAGTTCCAAGATTCGTATGACGCTTTAACAAATTTTTATCTTCCCGAGGCTGTGCCCACCAACAAAATAGTATTAATGATTTTCGACGCTGCACCATATATGATCAAAACAGCATCAAATCCTAAAATGTTTTATCCAAATCTAATTCAGTGTCTAGCACACGGCCCGCATCGCGTTGCTGAGACTATACGGCTGCAATTTCCACTTGTTAATGAGTTGATAAAAAATGGTAAAAAAATCATTAAAGCTCCTTTAAGGGTGCAACTTTTTAGAGACAGATTCCCTAACACTCCATTACCATCGGAACCAGTGTTAACTCGGTGGCGTAGATGGTTAGATGTAGCTTTATACAACGCCGAATATTTCGAAAATTTTAAAAGCTTGGTATTGGAACTTAAAAAGACTGCTAGCAAATCAATAAAATATTGTCAGGATGTTTTAGGGGAAACATAATTACAAAACAATCTTGCTTTTATCAAAAGCAACTTTTGTTCTGTGAGTGAAACAATAAAATATTTTGAGAGACAGCAAATGTCATTAGTTGAGTCGATCCAAAAAATAAACAGTTTTAAAAAAGAAGATGGAAGGTATCCCTGGAAAAATTGGTCAGATAATATTAACGAAATTCAAAAGATGTATTACCAAAAAACGAAGGATTTCAAAAGATGAAGAAAATATTTTCAGTTTTAACTTGAGAACACGTTGAAGATATAAATATGGATTCGGCAGTAGTCGCAAAGTATAAGTACAGTAGGAAAAATGAAAGAATACCCATGAACGAACATATAAAACACGCTGTATTTTCCTGTCACCGTGTCACACAAAAAATTGGCCAGCGCAAGTACATGTAATAATTATTATTACATGTACTTGCGCTGGGCAATTTTCTTTGTGACACGGTGACAGGAAAATACAGCGTGTTTTATATGTTCGTTCATGGGTATTCTTTCATTTTTCCGACCAGTGTGGACGTTGAAAGAAGCTTTTAGATATACAAAAATGTTTTGAGTGATAGGTGCCGAAACTTTACGATGGAACATTTAAATGGGTAATTAGTTATTTCATGCTTTAAACAAAAATGATATATTTTCCTTCATCTAAAGCGTGTCGATAAAAATTAGGTTAAAGCATTTTTGTTTCAGTTATCTATTTTTGTTTGTCAAAATTTATATGCTTATTTTCATGCTTTTTTTTTGTATAATTAAATGTTTTTTTTCGTAAAATTTTTATGCTTTTTAAGCGCTTTTTTGCGTTTCTTTATGCTTTTAAATCCGAACTCTAATTATAATTAAGTCGGTAAAATACACCTTGTTTAAAAAATAATAATTTTGTTCAAATTCAAAAAGGGAAAAAGTTTCAAATCGATATTTCTAAACGCTATATCCTATCGACTTAAAGCAAGAGTACCTCTTAGTACTAGAATACCTTACAATTATTTAATAACCCAGTATCAAAAATGCTTTAAAGTTAAAGACAAAAAAGTTATGCGATAAAATAGCCGTTGCCCTACCCAAAAGAAACGCCTGTGGCCGTTATTAAAAATTCGAAGTTTATAGTTTACCCATTTATAGACTTAAAAATAGATTAAATCAATTAAATTTATTAAATGTTATTAAAAAATGGTTATATTTAATTTGAAGTAATTTGAATCCTTTAGGACACTAAAAAAATTGGCAAAACACGTTTACTCCCCAAAAAACCTGGTTTTACATGCTTTCTATTGGTTTTGCAGGACTAATAATTTTCTAATAATTTTCTAATATTTTTTTTTAATCGATAGAACCTGAATCAATTTTTTCATTTTTTTACGTATATGTCATTAGAAAATAAGACGCTAAAAATCACAGCCATAGTTCAGACTTTTACAAAACATGTCAATTTTTATACACTGGCTGTATACTATTAATCACAAAAAATAATCACGACGACGCATGTGGAAAGACCACGTAGATCGGATGGACCATGAACTAGTGATGTTGATTATATTTACTTTCGAGTATTCATTACAAATCGTTACTTTTGTATAAAGAAATCATTTACAGTATTCGTTACTTTGATTACTATGATTACTTTTGTATTTGAGTACCGGTAATCATATCGAGAATCGTATTTCTCAGTAGGTAGATATTTTGTATAAAGTAATCATTTACAGTATTCGTTACTTTGATTACTTTTGTTACTTTTGTATTTGAGTACCGGTAATTATATCGAGAATCATATTTCTCAGTAGGTAGGTTTATATAGGTATTCCGATATAACAACGACCTTCACCGATCTGTCTAAGGAATAAAAATGATTTGATTACTATGATTACTTTTGTTACTTTTGCATTTGAGTATCGGTAATCATATCGAGAATCGTATTTCTCAGTAGGTAGGTATTTTGTATAGGTATTTCGATATAATAACGACCTTCACGAAGTACGAAGTAATCAGAGTAATCAAAGTAATCAAAGTAGATATAATAGTCGTTACTCGCTCTGATACGATTGTTACGAAGTATCGAAGTAATCAGAGTAATCAAAGTAATCAAAGTAGATGCAATAGTCGTTACTCGCTCTAATACGATTGGTACGAAGTAACGAAGTAATCAGAGTAATCAAAGTAACGATTTGCCTCTCTGTATAGTAATCGTTACTTTCGGTATTCGTAAGTAACGAGTACTTTGTAACGAATAGTTATTTTTTCAACATCACTACCATGAACGTATGGCGCAATGGGCGAAGACACAGAAGCTCAACACCAAGCGACTCATAGGAAGACCCAAAAAACTATGGTACGAGAGCTGGAGCTCCGGATCGCAGCAGAGACTTTAACAGAAGAAACAGGACATAGTCCTATTAAAAGAAGAAGAAGAAGAAGAAGAAGAAGAAGAAGAAGAAGAAGAAGAAGAAAGACAAAATATAATAAAATAAACAAACGGCAAACGCTGTCAAAATAAAACTTAAGTTTCCAGTAGGGGAATCAAACAGACCAGCGACAGATCGTTTTTGGACTAGAAGAGAGACGTTATATAAAAAATAATTCGTTAGTATTGTCATACTTTTACCCAGCGAATGGACTGTACCTATAAAGTAACATTGGTGTTGTAGTATAAAAATAAACAACTTTTTTTGGAGAAGGCTAATGTACAAATCAAATATTTTTTTAAACTATTACAATAGTTTCATGTTGAAAAGCTATCAAATATTTTAAAAAATAGTAAGAATGTTTGCTGCTTGAAGGTTTTGTAAATGCAAACAGGCGTATGTTATAATGACGTTAAAATTGCGGTGAAAAATGATGTCTTCAAATAACTCTAAATGCTTTTTCACGCGGAAATGGGGAGCTTGACCATCTGAGAGTTTTTAGCGGAAACATGCGAGGGTAACAATGCACAGTGCGTGCAGGCAGAATTAAGTATAGATTTTCTCCCCTATCTAATGTCTTCTAACCCCTTTGTCCACATAAATTGCTTGCTTAGTGCGTCCCTAATTTACAATCCTGAATTTGCATATTTTATAAGACCATCGGATGACCGATTCAATCTTGTTAATGTTCTTTAAGATTGAGATCACCTCAGGCCCAACTGTAGAAAGCAACTTCCCCATGAGCGTCTATCGGAGTTAATTCACTCAAATTTAAAGCATGGAGAATCCTCGAAAATAATGCTCTTCTACTTTTCTTCTATTCAGTAGTTTTTAGTTAATAAAAAAGTACTGAATGCTGTAGATAGAACTTTTGAATTTTGGAATATTCAAGTTTATATTTTTTACTTAAGAACGTAGGCTCAAAAAATATTTTACGGCTATCCCTAATTTTTCTTATTACAAATTAATTACGTGTAGTAAAATTCTCACTGGTATGAAGATGTAAACATTAGTTGACAATAACATTATCGTCATTAACATAGAGATGGCTATTTCGTTCAGTTTTTGAATGTTCGTGGATAATCGTTACTTATATACTTAATCGCTTAAATTATTACTTCAGATAATTAATAGGATTATTTTCTCAGCATCTATGTATTCGATGATTACAATAATTTATATACTATACAGTAAAAACTAATAATGGAGAAAAGAGAAAAAGTGATAAAGTTATTTTAATAATATGTTGTTACTATGGAACGCTTAGATAAATCATGAACATCTGTAACAACAAAATACTTGGATCACAGAGTACCCACACTAATAACCGGCAAAATACCGCAAAAGATGGAAAACTAAAACATTGTGAAATAAAAAGAGATAAAAGTAGTAGAGGTGGAAATAATCGATATGAACGTATAAATTAACATTACATTTCATAGTTTCCCACCTTTAGACGTCTGTGACAGGAGTATTTTTTAAAATTCTCCTGTCACAGTGACAGTTGTCATACTCTTCCGATACGTTTCAAGATGGGAAACTATGTAATGTAATGTTAATAATTTATACGTTTATATCGATAATTTCCACCTCTACTAGTTTCATTTCTTTTTATTTCACAATGTATTATGTTTTCCATCTTTTGCGTTATTTTGCCGGTTATTATCGCGCTCATCACTGTATACCCTGGTGTATTCTGTGCTTGGATCTTCCGTAAATTAATAAACAAAAAATAACTTTTTATTAATTTCACGTCTTAAATCAATTATTTATCAAATACACTATCAATATTAAGTGCACGAGAGCTCTAAAATTATCGATTTGTTTCTCGGCTGCACTTTGACAGTTTTAATGGTAGGGGAGCAAAGTATGCTAAATTTGCAGTCACTCGAGCGTTATGGGGACCTATTGGGTTGTGATTATTAGTTCCTAAAACCAAAAAAAAGTTAAGTAAAATTTTCCATTTTAGTGGGGACTTTCCATTTTTTAATTTAATTTTCCATTTCCAACAACCGTTTTTTCCGATTATAGCGCCATCTGTCCATAATTCGAAAAAATGTCTCGAATAAAAGTTGCTTAATTTTACGCAAAGAATCCAAATCTGCAATACAAATGGGGGTCCCATTTAAGTTTTTTAAGCAACTCCACACCCCACCTCCGTGGGGGTCGTGTTTAGTACCATTCGATAGATTTTTCAAACACATTTTGAAAGTGTATTTTGCAGTTGTTCGATCTGATGTTCATTTTGCGAAATATTCGGTTTTTTTTGTGAAACTTTTTAACTCACCCATTTTCTTACGTCCCGCTCAAATTATCACATTTTTTAAATGTACACTCTTCTGCATGTACTTAACTTACCTTATCTTATATATATCTATACAGGCTATACACTCCGTGCGGAGTTGGAGCCACTCTTATTGAGCTCATTGACTCATTTATTGTGGTGAGTCACTCCACATTCTTTCTTCTCTCAAGTTAACTAGTCTAATCTAGGGTTCCTCTTTGCTTCCTCTGTTATTTTCCTCCATATATCCCGGTCCTGTATTTTCTGTCTCTATCTTGGCACTTCCAATCTTTTTATGTCCTCCAATACCTGGTCTTCCCACCTGCTTTTTGGTCTTCCTTTCGCCCTTGTTATATTTGGGTTCCACATTGTAACTTTTCTTACATCTTTTTCTTCTCCCGTTCTTCTTAAGTGTCCATACCACCGTAGTCGCTGGGTTTTTATAGCTTTCACTATGTCCTCACCTCCTAGTATGTCTCTTATTTCTAAATTCAAGAGCCTTTCATAATCTCCGTGCACTGTTTTCTTTGGTCCATAAATTCTTCTTACCATTGTTCTTTCAAATATTTTTAGCATTTCTTCTTCCCTCTTTGTTAGGCTCATGGTTTCTGCCCCATATATCACCACTGTTCGAATTGCTGTTCTGTATACTCGGATTTTCGTAACCCTGCTGATTTTTTTGTTGTTTAAAATACTTTTGTACTTATAATATGCTCTATGACCCGCTTTTATTCTGTTAGTAATTTCTATGTTTCTTTCATTTTTGTTGTTAATTGTGACTCCTAGGTATTGAAAATTACTGACTATTTCAAAATTATAATTCCCGATTTTTATATTTCTTTCCTCTGTATCTTTGTTTTTCCTCTCTATTTTCATGTACTTAGTTTTCTCTTCATTTATTGTTAAGCCTCTTTTCACCGCTTCCTTTTCAATTTGTCTGGTTATGTCATCTAAGGTTCTTTTGTCTTTCGCCAGCACCGCTAGGTCATCAGCATATGCTACTATCTGGACTGAATTGTTGGTGATCGTCCCATTGAGTTTGCACGTCTTAATTATGGCGTCTAAAGTTATGTTAAAGAGCGTAGTTGACAGCTCATCTCCTTGTCTTACTCCTGCATTGTATTCGAATTCTTCTGTTGTTCCTTCCTTCGTTAATACGGATGCCTTTGATTCTTTCATCGTCATTTCCACGAGTCTTATCATCTTTCCAGGCACTTCTATATTCCTCATATCGTTTACTACTTCTGGCCTCTTAATACTGTCAAATGCTTGCTTGAAGTCAATAAAGAGGATATGCAGCCACATGTCATATTCATAGAATTTCTCGACTGTCTGAGTCACTATGTGTATGGCATCTACGGTAGATCTTCCTTTCCTAAAACCATTTTGATAATCCCCTATTTTTATATCTGTATGCTCCATCAATCGTTTATTTATCATTGTGGTCAAGATCTTATAAACTACATTTAGAAGAGTAATGCCTCTGTAGTTTTCACAAACTTTTGGGTTTCCTTTTTTAAATATCGGAATAATTAACCCTTTTTCCCATTCTTTAGGCATTGATTCTTTTATCCAAATCTGTTTAATCAGGTTATACAATCTTTGCTGTATTGCTGTCCCTCCATGTTTAATCAACTCATTAACTAAACAGTCTGTTCCCCCTGCTTTATTTTGTTTTAGTTGGCTAACGAATCACTTCGTTAAATTCTTCTGCCGTTGGTATGTTTTGTTCAGGCCGTTCTTCTTCTGTTATTTCCAAAACTTCATCTTCATTTGCTTGTATGTTTTCTTGCGTTAAGAGATTTTTGAAATAATTTTGCCACTCTTTCTTTTCTATTGTTGCCATATTTAATTTTTTATTTTGCTTGTTAATATATTTATACAGCTTACCGTTGTTTTTTGTGTCTTTTTCCAGTGCATCCATAGTTTCTTCAATCCACCTCACCTTTTTGTGTTTTATTAGTTTTGTGGTATCACCTCTGATTTTTTGGTATATTCTGTAATCATCTGTGCATCCCGTTCTTAACCATTTGAGTCTTGCTGATTTTTTCTTCTTTAATATTTCTTCGCACTCATTGTCGAACCAGTCATTCCTTTTCTCTACATATTTTCTTCCTAGCACTGTATTTGCTGTGTTTTTTATACTTCTTCGTATATTTTCCCAGTCTGTTTCAATGTTTTCATTTTCTACATTTTCCAATAGTTGTTGTTCCATTTCTTGTTGATATTGCCGTTTCTTTGTTTTAACTCTTCTATTCTCCATATTTTCCTTTTGTTTTCTTTTTTCTCCATATCTATCATTCTTAGTTTAAGCTTTGCTATTACAAGGAAGTGATCAGATCCCACATCCGCGCCTCGATATGACCTTACATCTTGGATCATTCTTGTTCTCTTTTTATTTATTAGAACATGATCAATTTGGTTTCCTGTATTTCTTCCTGGAATAAGCCATGTTATTTTATGCTCTAGCTTGTGCCGAAATTTAGTACTTACTACAAACATATTCATATCTGTTGCTAGATTGCCCATTCTTGTCCCATTTTCATTTGTTGTGTCATGTGCTGTTTCTTTCCCTGCTACCGATCTCCAATGTTCCTCTTTACCCATCTTTGCATTGAAGTCTCCTAGAATTATAAGTGTGTCATGATTTTTAATTTCCTCACAGAGCCTTTCTAGAGCTTCATAAAAAACATCCTTCTCTTGATCATCGGCTTGTTCTGTGGGTGCATAGATATTTATAATTGAGATATTAGCAGCTCTATTCTTTATCCTTAAATAAGATATTCTTCCATTTACTTTTTTAAATTCTAATACATATTCTCTCCATCTTCTACTTATCATGAAGCCTGTTCCATTTCTACCTTGTGTATTTTCTCCTCCGTAGTACATTGTGTAATTTTGCTTGTCGATCCTGCCTTCTCCCTTCCACCTCAATTCTTGCAATGCTATTATGTCTATCTTATAATCTCTCATTTCTTTTGCTACTTCTTCCATTTTGCCCATGGCTAGCATAGTTTTTATATTCCACGTTCCTATATTTATTAAACCTTTCAATTTTTTATTTCTATTACTTTTCGGTGCTCTCTTATTCGTTTTCCGTATCCACGCCTGGTCATTATCCTGTATATCCACCCTTTGACCATCACTTGCTAGTTTTTTGGGTCTGTTTTAGTAAATTTCTTTGTTGTTCATTTAGCCGATCACTCTCTGGGGATCGTTCACTTGTAGAGCGTTTGTAGTATTTTTCTTTTTGTTCTTGTTCTTGTTCATTAAAGTTTTCCACTGTATAGCTCTTGTCATTTACAATTAATTTATTTTGTCTGAGATATGCTCGTTTTCCATTTTCTCTTGCTTCTCTGAGATATGGTAGCAGCATTTTTCTTTCTTCTTGCACCTTTTTTGGGAAGTCATCAGATATCCAAATATCGGTGCTTTTAGCTTTTTTGATTTTTCGAACACATCTCTTTTCTTTGCCCAGTTTTGTCTCATTCTGAAATATCGTCTCCACTTGATACACCACCGGTAGAAAACGCAGAAATAGATTTTACAAAACCTAAAGCAAGATCAACAAAAAAGCCAAGAGTCACTAAATCTGATACAAAAACTGGAGAAACAGTTTCTACTAAATCACTTATCCAACCTGCAAAGGAATTTATTGATAAAGCTTCAACCCTGTTTGAGTTAAACTATACAGAGATAGTCAGCTTTCTCGATGATGCTCAGGTTCTCCCAATCCATTAAGTATCGCACAGGAATACACGAAGGACATAGCAGGACTATTAACAATGCTAACAGAAATCTACCCCAAACTCGAAGACAGACGCATTAAATCTAGAATTACACGAATAAGGAAGAAAATACGTCATCAACTAAATCTAGATCAAACTGAAAATGATAACTCCGAAGATACAGATGTTTCCCAAGGAAACTTCAATTAAAAAAACTCAATAAATGTGCTACGCCTGTGACACCAATATACCTAACTGTAGGTCACATTGTTATAGACTGTCTATTATATCATCTTCAAAGACAAGCTACTGGACTACCATGTGATATAAAGTGTGCATTAAACAGTGCGGATTGTGACAAAATCATTAGGTTTTTAAAGGAAAATAAATTATATAACCAAATATGAGTATGAGTACATACTACGTTTCAGAACAATCATAAATTAAAATCAACTTTGTAAAACTCTGTAAAAAAAAACTTTGTAAAATAGTTTATATTTTGTATCAAATTAATATGTATCATTATACCACCGCTAATAACCTTTTATAGTTGATACGGGTTATTTCTAATATAAAAAAAATCTTAAATTATTTATCTTTGTCTCTGTATATGTTCGGCATTGTTTACACACGAGCTCAGCAAGAAAGGGCTGCAATTACATAGGAAAAGAACTAATATCCACTTTCAACCATTCATTAACATTGTCTTTAATTCCCCTAATAATCTTGGCTTTCATATTTCTGTTCAAGAAATACGAAAAGATTAAAAGTACAAGTAGCAATGAGTCAGTAAAGGGTTGGCAGTTAAGACTCGATGCGCTCGCAAAGTAGCTTTAATTAAAAAGTATTTAAGTTTCAGGGACAGAAAAATTCCATAAAAGACTTTTTAAGTCTCTAAGTTGGAAATTAGCTTTTTTAAAAACGGCTCGGGTTTTAGTTGGCTTTAAGTTTTTTAATTGCTTCGGTTTTTGTCTTAAGTGCAGTTTTCTGATGTTATGAAATATAAGTAGGCTAATTAAAACTGATATAAAATTATTTTTATCGCCTAAGCTGCCTATTTTAGAAGGTATTATTTTCTTAAAGGGATAATAGACCTTTTTCTCAACTTTAACATTAACGCCTTTATTTATTGGTACTACTAGTGAGAGCTCATATTATAATTTCTTGTAAGAATAATGTAGTATGACACAATATAATAAAATGTGTGTAATAACATAACACATTTTATTATAAAATACCTATAGTTTACTGTATTATTAAAAAAAATCCACAAATAAGGAATTTTCCTATAGCTGGTTTTATACCATTAATCACAAAAAATTTTATTGTAAAAATAATACATTTATGAAAGGTATATAGTTTTATTAAAATCCCTTCAAGGGCTTCATCAAGTCACATAACGTTTTAGGTATAAAAATATCGCCATCAGTGCTAGTACTTAAGACACACAAGAAGACTCTCATTCACACTTACAAGACCTTTATCCGACCCGTCATGGAGTACAAATCATGTATCTACTCTCTTTGTTCAAGACAAAAACAAGAGAGGTTGTTGAGAACAGAACGTAGAATCTTGCGTAGATGCAACTATGAGCACTGGCGATATCCCTCAAACGAAATCCATAACGTCTCGAACACCCCCAAAATCACCGAGAGAATAAACTCTCTGAACAGGAACTTCACAATCAAAGTAATCAACGGCCCCCCTTCCGACACACAAGAATCTCTCAAATGTTCCTGTTCATCTTCCGGCCACGTACTCCACCGAAAGCCCAAACGCAAAAAGATTCATGTACCGTCCGCTCTAATGCAAACATGCATTGACGAACTCCCGGTGGAGTACGAAAACATCCTTGAGGCTACCCCGTTAGCCTACCGTACCCACCTCTAACATTTCCTCTTCCCTACCCCGAACAGGGAGAAGTTGGTTTTTTGCGGTTTCCCAACTTCATTGCACAATTATACCTGTTCGTCCCAAGAAAATAGCCGCAACTATTTTCTCCACTCGAACGCACACTGTCCACGCTGCACTCAAAGCCACCTCCTGACCGCCGACGAGGGACGCAGGTTCGCCTGTCGTTGTACAATGGCTTCTAGGGAGACTGGTCGAGAGCAAAGCACGGACAGTACACGTAAATGTCTATGGAACCAACAACAATCCATCAAACTTTCTTCTCTGTTGACTTCTTAGCCTTCTGGACACCACCGTCCGGCATAACCCAGGATCCAAGAACACCAGGACACGGCGCTTGCCCCAGTGTGTTTTTCGGACTGTTTGCTTTTGCTGCCAACACAATACATTTACCTCAAACCCTGAAGAGGACAAAATCCTAAACGGGGAAGCACATTGAACGCATTTCTTCTAAACATTATCTAGACAAGCAAATCAAACAATGTGGCTGGCTGCTAGTACTTCTTAACCTTGTATCGTCCACTTTTGGACACAGCCTTCTCCCAACTCCTTTCATCGGTCTCTACCATGAGCAACATATTTCCAATTTGTTCCTGCTACTCTTTTAATATCATCAACACACCTCATCAGTTGTCTTCCTCTCGGTCGTTTACTTTCGAAAAGTCTCCAGTGTTGTATTGTTGAATTTCAACATTGGTCTTTTTGGCTAGCAGTGTGGCCTGCGAAGCTCCGTTTAAATTTGGCAACTTTTGTTTTTGATCTTACCCAGTCGTTCCTCTTTTTATCTGACAGTCGTATACCTAACATTGCTCTTTCCATTTCTCTTTTTGTTGTGGCTAGTTTATTCATATTTGACTTGGTTAGGGTCCAGAATTGACATCCATATGGCATGATAGGAAGGATGCACTGGTTGAACACTTTATTCCTCAAGTATTGGGGTATTTTGCGGTTCTTAAGTATCCAAATCCTACCCGTGCTAGTCTTGCTCTCCTAGTAATTTCCGCACTTTGGTTCTCTTTGTCAAGTTTCAGGGTTTGGCCTAGGTAAACATATTCCTGGACTTTTTCTATCTCACTGCCATTTATATTTATACCTCTGGGGTCATTTGTATTTGTCATTATTTTTGTTTTTCTCATATTTATTCATTTTTAGGCCGACGTATTCGGAGCTGCCTACGAGTTCCTCCACCATAATTTACAGTTCCTCGAATGAGCTCGCTATAATCACAATGTCGTCAGCGAATCTGAGGTGGTTTAGGTTCTTGCCATTAACCTTGTTGCCATAGGTTGACCAATTTGTACTTTTGAAGACGTCTTCTAGGGTTAGGTTGAAAAGCTTTGGCGATATTATGTCTCCTTACGTCTCCTCTCTTAATGGGGATGGAATTTGTATTTTCGTCTAATTGTACTGTCATAGTTGCATTTTCATAGACAGTGATGAGCGCGCTAATAACCGGCAAAATAACGCAAAAGATGAAAATCATATTAAGTTGTGAGATAAAAAGAAATGAAACTATCGGAGGTGGGATGTTTAGTGATAAAAACCTATAAACTTACATTTTATTTATTATTTCCCACCTTTAGACGTATACAGAGGAGTACGGCAACTATATCTAACTGTCACACAGTGTGTGTGTCACAAAGAGGGGATGGCATTAGATAAACTTTTTGCCACAGATATTTGAAAGTTAAAGATGTCATATTAAATTTTTTTTTATAAATTTTAAGAAATTGTATGATAATATCATTAATAGTTTTGGTGTTGAAGCTTAGTAGGTGTGAAATATTCAGCGGTAAACTTACATTCTGCTCCTGAAGTCTAGCAATTAGTGCTTTCATATAGTATTTATTAAGTTCACAATTTAACATTATATGATTTAAATCTGCAGTAGAGTAGTTATCACATGAACAGGGAGAGTTAATACGCATTCTGATTTTAGCTAAATGTACAGGAAAGTTGCCATGGTTCACTGAAGCCCACCTCCACCAGTTTCATTTCCTTTTATCTCACAACTTAATGTGTAAACCCTCTTTTGCTTTATTTTGCCGGTAAATAGCGCGCTCATCACTGTATACTATGTATTAGTTGTCTATTATCTCGAATCTAATCTACATTTATTAATAGCTTGTTCTATGACCCACATGTCGATACTATCAAACTCCTTTTCACAGTCTATGAAGGTAAGAAATACGGGTAGTTGGTATTCCTTTGCCTTCTCTACTAATCTTCTTATTGCTAGCAGATGATCTGATATGTACCATAATCCTTTGCGAAAGTCAGCGTCCCACTGGTTGGTAATTGCCCATTTTGTAGATTAAGTGGTTATTAATATAATTCTCACAAATATTTTGTAAACTTGACTGAGCAACGATATAGGTCTATAATTCTGTAGGTCATATTAATTTGTCCCCTTTTGTGATTAAAAGTATCACTAGACTGTCGTTCCAGTCTTCAGAGATCCTGCTCTTATAGAGAAATCTATTAAATAGCTCTGTTATTATAAGAATTTTTACTGTCTTGCTTGTTTTCAGGAGCTCGGCAATTATACCGTCGTGTCCTGGAGCTTTATTATTTTTAGTTGTTTTAAAGCTCTTTCTCTTTCGAATCCCGTTAAGTTAGGTAGTGCTTCTGATCCCAGGTCTTTTATTTTTCTTTTGACGTTCTCCTTTGTTGATTTATCAGGCCAGCTTTGCGAGCTGTACAAGGTTTTGTAAAAGTCTTCGACTATTTTTGTTATTTTATATTTGTCCTTCTCTTACTTAATATTAGCGTCTTTAATTTTGATGATTTTTTGAACATACAGTGCGAATCTTAGACATTTTAAGCCTGTGTTGTTTTCAATGACTCACTCTATTAAGTTCTCATTCCATTTTTTATATCACGTTTAAGTTCTTTAGTTTTAGTCGGCTTTAGCTGGTCGTAGAAAACTTTTATTTTTTGTTAAACCTTCATTTTATCTTCGGCAATGATGATAATGTATTAAGCAATAAAAGGCATAAAAATATTATTTTTAAGCTTAATTATTACAACATGTACAAAATAATACACCGATACCGATAAGGATGCATTTTTATCAAGAATCTGCACTTTGTGTTTGCCAAATATTTGCCTATAGTTTTTACGTTTTTAGTAAATTTTAAGTTAATGGTATTCTGGTTCTGTACATACAATAAGGTATAACAGGGTTTGTCGTTTCCAGCTCAAACTGAAAAGCAAATTTATTACTCGCTTTCGTCCAAAATGTGAAGTACATTAATTTATTAGCTGAATATTGGAACGATCACATTCAATTCTCTGTTTATTTCATTTCAAGTCGCACAGAACAAGGGATGAACCAGTTTTTACCCTTATTTATTAGCCAAAATCAATGTTGAGGTAAATCAGAAATACCGACGGCCGTCGGTCGAACGTATAAAAAAATTTTTGACATTTATGGTTCATCTAATTCACGCTGAATTTAGATGAACAGAGAGTAGACACTCAACGCTGTGTTGTCAAATGTACTGAAGTATTTAATGAAGAGGCGCCTGTTTAGCGACTATCCAACGATGGATGTTATTTTATGAAGTAAAAAAAGTTGCAAATATTGAAAGTACTTTTTTGGGAATATCGAAAGGTAGTCATGACAGAATTATGTTAGTAATAAAGTTTTAAATTTCAAAGTATATAGATAATTGATATTTATTTAATAAATTTTTTAATATAAATTATGTAGTAACCAACCACCATTTATTTATTTATTTATTTATAGTACTATACAAATGACCTGGCCTCTTGTGACTAATCCAGGTCGTTTCCTGATGGGATTACACTAGTTTATTTAATAATTATTACTTTAAAAATTTTCTATTTGACCAATAATTAACAATAGCCCTAACCTACTAGTGATTCTGAAAACTACAAATTACAAACAATTCTAATAAACAAAATATATTTATGATTTTTTTCTATTTAAAATTTTTTTTTCGTGAACTATAATTTTTATAAAAGTGCTCCCAGTTCTCATTCTCAGATGAGAAATGCCAGCAGTATTCATCTAAAAATAGTCAAAAATAATTTCAAGTGCAGGTCTATTCGATTTGTATGATATTCCAATGGTATTCCGGCGAGCCTCAGACTCTTAGTCGAAAATATCCATTGAGTTTTAAAATTTCAGGTTTTTAGTTTATTTGATTATTAATATTTGATTTATTTTATTTTATATTTGATATTCATTTTTTATTATATAAATATTTATTTAATTATTCCATTATATGTATATATATAAAGGGTTGTCTACAGCTAATGCCGTTTCCCTTCCGTCAGCCAGGACTTCCATTTTTTTCGATCTTCCCAGTCTCCGTCTTCCAATCCTTTCTTAGACATGGCTTCGTCGACTTTATTTTTCCAAGATCTTCTAGGTCGTCCTCTTCTTCTCGTTCCTCTTGGGCTCCATTCTGCATTATTCTTCCATTATTATATCTATATTAAATCTATCGAATAACACCAAACACGACCCCCCAAGGAGGTGGGGTGGGGGGTTACTTTAAAATCTTAAATAGGAGCCCTCATTTTTTTATTGCAGATTTGGATTCCTTACGTAAAAATAAGTAACTTTTATTCGAAACATTTTTTCGAATTATGGGTAGATGGCGTAATAATAGGAAAAAACTATTGTTGGAAATGGAAAATTAAATTTAAAAATGGCAAGCGCCCACTAAAATAGAAAACTTTATTTGACTTTTTTTGGTTTTAGGACCTACTCTTCACATCCCAATAGGTCCCCATAACCCTCGAGTGACTGCATATTTAGCATATTTTGCTCCCCCACTATTAGGACTTTTGGAAAAAATAGGGGGGACTGTCAATAAGGCTTCAAAACAAATTAAATTTTACTATTTATTACAAAAATTCCCATGGGTATAAACACAAAAAAGACACACATTTGAAATATAGAGACACAGATAGATACATGTATATGTTACTGATTTGGCAACGTGTTGTATGCTATTGACTGTTATCTCTTTTAAAAGTTACATCATAAGAGAGAGAAGGGTGGAAGCGAGTTATATACTTATTTTTATCGGCATATTTGTTATACTAAGTGCGAACACTGACATAGCATTCCCATAAATGATTCTGATTTATTTCGTCGTATTCTGAAAGTAATTTTAGTTTTTTTTTTTTTATTTTTATGAAGTGAACAGCACACTTACTGATTTTATTTTTTCGATTTTTAATCTACAATTCCCAAAAATATGACAATTTATTGTTGAAATATTCTTGTTAAATTTCATAGGGCGGCGCAAGTATTGTATTCATCAAATCAAACAAAGGAATAACGGAAGAAGATATACAATATCGACTAGGACAAACAAAAGACTGTATACGAAAATTGAACACGGTACTGTGGGATAAGAACATCAGCATAAAAACAAAAAGAAGAATATATAATACCATGATAAGGATTATCCTCACTTGTGGATGTGAAAATTTGACAATAAATAAGAAAACCAAAAAGAAAATAAGAGCAACAGAGGTGAAATTTCTAAGGAGAAGCTGCACAGTAACAAGAAGAGATAAAATAAATAACATAGAGATTAAGAAAAAATGGGAATGAACTTATATTTAATAGACTACATGGATCAGAAGAGATTAACGTGGTACTGACATGTCAGAAGAGGAGACCAAAATCGTTGGATAAATAGAATAACAGAGTGGAGCCCGAAAGGCAGAAGGAAGAGAGGCAGACCCCAAATATCTTTCAGAGATGAAGTGGACGAAGCAATGGAAAGAAGAAATCTACAGGAAGGAGACTGGCATAACAGAGAGAACTGAGGACAACGGCTGAGTGAAGGAATACAGTAAAAACTCTAGAGATCCTATACATATACTTGATTAAAATTATTTCCACAAAGAGATAACAAGTTAGCGACTCATGCGACTATTTTACAGCAT
Source organism: Diabrotica virgifera virgifera (assembly GCF_917563875.1). Taxonomy (NCBI): domain Eukaryota; kingdom Metazoa; phylum Arthropoda; class Insecta; order Coleoptera; family Chrysomelidae; genus Diabrotica; species Diabrotica virgifera. The sequence goes on along the minus strand of NC_065446.1, from coordinate 26,306,584 downwards.
CCTAGGCCATTTATCGCAATTCGAACGCCATTGTTGTCTGTTTTGCCATGAATCTACTTCTATATTTCTTCTATTCATGGCTATATTGATCCTTTTTTCCTAAGACTTCTTTGGTCTTCCTTTTTTTTTGGACCCATTTCCAGATTTCAATCGGTTACCTATCTCATTCATTCTTTTTATGTGTCCTTACCAGGAAAGTTGTTTTCTCTATCGTATCCGTTAATGTTGTCTCTGCCTTCATAATTTCTTTTGTTCTATCTGTTGTTACATGATCGTGTAATGTTATTCTACAGCATATTTGCCAAAAACTGTTCTCTATACTGCGTTTATTCGATTCGGAGCTTTATATAACTGTACTTTCAATCAGTGTTGTATATAGTTGTTTTTTTTATAATTTTTCGTAAGTCTTTGCTCCATAGAAATGAGTTTATCTGATTTGTGATGGCTTTTTCCCTACCTAATATTTCTTGTATATCTGTTTCGTCGCTTCCATCTTCCTTGAATGTAACTCACAGGTATTTATATTCTTTAGGTCTCCAGGTATTTATTTGTGTCTGTTTTAGACCCCACTCTTCGTATTCCTCCACCAGTTTTCGAAGCATATAAGCAGCGTCCACCTGATCGTCAGAAAATAACAAAGTACTTAGTCGAATTACCCTCCTCTATTCATACTCCTATTTTTATACATTTATTGAACCATTTCTTCAGAGCCTTCCTGACAGGCAGCATCCCTGTTTTAGACCCTTGTTAACCTGACAGCATTCTGAGTATCCACCCATCTCCCGTTTTTATATAACTGCTGTTTCCTTGGTAAAAACTCTTCACCGCATTAATGTACTGTGGATGTACATTGTTCTCTCTCAGGGATTCCCCAATTTTATTTACCGTTACACTGTCATATGTTTTGCTTATATCTATAAATACTAGATGTAGTCGACTACCATATGCTAGTGATTTTTTAATTAGTTGTTTTATACAAAACATTTTATCAATACACGATCTTCCTGATCTGAAAAAACTCCTGCTCCTAGCAGTCCTCATATTTACTTTCTTTTATATCTCGTACAGTCTACCTGCGGAAACTATAACACTGAGTCCTCTGTAGTTTGTACCGTCATGTTTACTCCCTTTCTTGTGTATGGAGCTGATGCTTGCAGTTTTCCAAACGAATGATATCTTTTCTCCATTCAAGCATTTATTAAATATATCATCGCCAAGTTTTCCAATACTACATCAGGGGAAAATTGAAATAGTTCCACAGGTATACCTCCGGGTCTAGAAGCTTTATTATTTTTCATTTTTAATAATGCTTGTTTTATTTCGTTCAGTGTAAATGGATCAGTTATTCTGAGTCATTTGGAAGTCGTAATTAACATTCTTAAAGGACATTGCACACATCTTATGGAAAATATAATGTCACTCAAATTCAATAAAATGTATACGAATAGATTCGTTTTAAATTAACGGTCAAATCTTATAATTGCGCCAACTCCATATTTTCAATAATAAGAGCAGAAATTGATATAAATAAATCTGAAATCAAATGGATACGTACATAAGTTAGAGAGAGAAAAAATATTTTATAATACCCAAATTGTCGGTACTCCATAAATCAGCGGATTAGTTTCACTAATCCGCTTAGGCCCAGCGGGGTTTTTAAGCTCTTTTGAATAGCACCCAGAGCAATAGTAATTGTAACTGACAGTTTTACTGACTCCAAAAATGTGATTTCGATAAACTTTAATTGCAATTTGCGCCGTAATTAATCATAATTAAGAGTTGGCGCAATGATAAGATTTGACCGTTAATTTAAAACGAATCTATTCGTATAAATTTTATTGAATTTGAGTGACATTATATTTTCCATAAAATGTGTGCGATGTCCTTTCTCTGTTTTTTCAGTTAGTAAGTCCGAATATGTAATAGTTTTTCCACGTTTCCCATCCAATTTTGGGTCTATCGTTACTTTTTCGTTTCTATTAGTTTTGAGAGTTCTTACAGTTTTCCAGGCTTCTCTAGATTTTGAGCTGCCTAATAATCTGTCGATCTCATGGCATTTTCTGTCACAGAAATCGTTTTTTGTTTTCGCTGCTTGCTTCTTAACCATATAGCAGTATCTTTTGTATATTTGTCTGTCTTCTAGGTCTTTTGAGGCTAGCTATTTAATATAAAGTTCTTTCTTTTGTTTTATAAGACCTTCTAGTTCCTCGTTCCACCAGTAGTATTGCTACGTATCTACTAATGATAATAATCAATAATAAAATTAAATTTGGTATATTTTGGTGGTAACATATCGATATACAACCTGGCTTAGAGTTACAGTGTACAACTTAAGGAAGCAACTTAAAATTTTGCACGCAAGTAGTTTGAGCGTAAACTTCATACACGGCCAGTCGACCCGAATAGATTTTTTTCGCCAAGTTTTACCGATAATTTTAGGAGTAGTGGTCACCCTTGGCAGGCTTTGTACAAACACTGTCGCCAACGGCAGTTATTAGTTCCAATAACAAGGGCTGCCAACTTAAACTCTCGGTGTACACTTGTAAAGTTGTTCCGGCTACGCTCTAATCACTCCTATTCATGGTGTGGCCGCTCGAATTGCCAGAGACTGCCTTAGGACTTGGTCACTTCGGTCCCTTTCTTAGCTTATCTATCATCAATTAAGAATAGATAATCTGTATCGAACTTAAATGCGGACATAATAGACCAGAGAAGGGTTCAGGGTTGCTTTGTTCCGTAATAAGTTAAACTCATAATTTAGAACTACAGTTATACGTTAAATACACCAGCAACACGTACAATACCCGAAATATATCGATATAGTTCTTCCACGCTATATTTTCCTATGCATGCAATTATTCACGAATTACTTTTAATACTATGTCTCTTTTTAACTCACAGAAATTAGTATCGCAAAATTAAGCCGCTTTTCCATGGAAATCACAATAAGTTAAACAAGGTTAAACAATACGGAATGTCTTTGTTAGTATTGTATTTCTCACCTTTAGGTAAGTAGTAATAAACCTTCTTAACAATAGTAATTAGTCTGTATGGTATTCAAGTTGTTTAATGTTGAGTTCACAAATCTCTTCCATAGTAAAAAAAAATTTAACACTTCAATAAAATAACTTTATAAAATACGTTCACGGGATAATAGCCATTTCCTACTAATTACTAATACTGACATTCTGACAGTACGTATCAATACTACACATCGACATATATTTCACTTTATCTTCTGATTTAACTTGTTTGAAAATGACTCGTGACGTATGAGAAAAGTTAGTGTGGAACAACTATATATATTCTTTTTCTCATGATCATCTTTCAGTGCGTCACAGTTTTTCGATTTCTCTCTAGCGCATTAAATTGTATGTGACAGAAAAAAAGGCACGTCTGGGAATACTTCGGTAATTATTCTAGTTCGGTGATTATTCTAGTTGTCGATAGATGGCGCCATAATCAAAAAAGAATTATTTATTAAATAAAATAATAATATTATCAATATAATCTGTACAATTTATAAGACTATACAAATGAAAGAAAATACCATTTTATAAATGCAATAGACACAATTGATTTGGTTTTATTCCAAATTGAAAATAAAATTTGACAACTGTCAGATTTAACTAAAATGTCACGTTAGAATAAATGTCATAAATGTGTATTATCACGGACTTACCTTTTTTTCTATAATTTGTGACGCACTGAAAAATGTTCATGAAAAGGAGAATATACAGTTTATCCCAAACCCTTTTTTCAGTGCGTCATTAATTTTGACGCCATATAAAATTTTAAGAATGTCGCGAATCATTGCCTGACATTTCAGTTATATCTGACATCCGACAGTCGTCAGAATATTTGTATTTATGTTTTATATAAATATCAAAATTTATAGAAATATTTGCCAGAATGTTAATATTTAAAATATTTCAAGAAAAAAATAAATGAATATAGAATACAATTTCACTATACAATGTCCGAATATACCAGTGACATAAAATATTTATATTTACTTCGTTGACAAATTCCTAACCTAGAATTACAATTGTCATTTATCCGTTACCATTGTGAAATTACTGTCACGATCGATTACTTTTGTTTCAACTTATCTTTATTCGCGTCATGGATTGGTTATTTATTTAGAGTATTGCAATTGTCCACCACTTATACATAAGTCGCTTTAATATGGAAATACCCTTCAACGAATACATAATTTTCGAAGTTCTATGTATATGTATAATAATCATGGACGTACGTTTTTTTCTGTCACTTCGAGCTTAATGCGTTAGAGCTAATTAGACAAGCTATGACGCACTGAAAGAAAGGTTTGGGATAAACTGTACACACGTCGGAAAAGTCTAGGGATATTTTTAGAAAGAGACGTAATTTCTTCCTTGGATAGTATTTGAATGAAACTATTTAGTCTAAGAGCAACGTTTTCAAGAAAGTATTTTAAGACAGCTGATTCTTCAATATATTATTCCCTATGCTTCCTCGAACACCGTACCGGCCATCTGGCTGCTGATACAGATTGCGTTCATTACTGCGCAGCACACCTGTACAGGTAAATACAAAATCAGGGTGATTGATTAGTGTGATAAAGTTTAGTAGATTTTCTCCAGTAATAAATAGCAATAAAAGTTAATAACAAAAATTGTAGCCAACTTTGAGCTTCATATTACAAAATTAGTTAGAATGTTACAGGGTGTTCGATAACATAGTGGCAGACCAAACTTTTGTTTTTTTTTAATGGAACACCCTACATTTTATTTTATATTCGAAATCTTCTTAACTTCCCATCACAAAAATATAAAGGTTTGTTATGTAATACAGGGTATTTACAAAGTTATAACCAATGTTCTACGACAATTGTAATAAGTTCAGATCCCTGTATAAATAAAAATAAGCAATGGTTTATTGGTGCCATATTTTTTTTATTGTCAAAATTTATAGAAATGGTTGACACCTAATTAATAAGTTGCTCTGAAAAATGAAGATATCTCGAAAACTAACAAATTTAGACATAGGGAATATTATACAAAAATTAAAGTACGGTAATGGTACTTTTCGATAGTGATATAAAATACAGGCTGTTCAATTTAAAATTTCTGAGAAAAGATTGTACTTGCGTTTTGACTCACCCTGTATTCGATTTAAAGAAAATTAGCAATATCGACAATTCTTAAACATTTTCACAATCAACAAAAATATATGGCACCAATAAACCATTGCTGTTGTGCTTATTTTTATTTATACATGGAGCTGAACTTGTGACGGTTTTCATAGAAAATTGGTTATAACTTTGTAAAAGCCCTTATATAACATAACAAACCTTTATATTTTTGTGATGGGGAAGAAGATTTCGAGTATAAAATTAAACATAGGGTGTTTCATTTAAAAAAACATAAGTTTGGTTGGCCACTATGTTATAGAACACCCTGTAACATTCTAACTAAATTTGTAATGTGAAGCTCAAAGCTGGCTACAATTTTTGTTATTAACTTTTATTACTATCTATTACTATAGCGGATCTACTGAGCTTTATTACACTAATCAATCAATGCCTGGCAATTATAATTCATATTTCTAAAAAGTAATGACAAAAAATTTTTTCGTCTTAAAATAATTTTAATTTCGATATATTTACCTGTACTTACAGGTGTGCTGCGCCGTAATGAATGCAACCTGTATCAGTAGCCAGATGGCCGGTACGGTGTTCGAGGAAGCATAGGGAATAAAGCAAAAATCATATTATCATGCCCGCACCGTTCCAGCACGTAGCGTAGTCTCCGAAAAACCTGATTTTACAAAGAGTTGTCTGATACTATACGCTCCGGACAGTATGAATTGTTCATATTTAAAAACATTAAAATCAATATTTTTGCTTATTCTTCTTTATTCTTGCTTTATATATTAAAGAACCAGTTGTCTTAAAATACTTGTTTTTTCCGATATCGCTAGCTCTTGGTCCAATTTTGGATAAATAAAAATCGATTTGTAGTGAGTAGTATTTAAAACACATTTGTTGAAATGTCAAAAATAACGAGAGGTACAATAGAATAAATTTGGTCATCACGAAATATGGCTGTAATACATAAAATCAAAAACAAAAACTCAGAAAAACAAAGAATCTGACATGGACTGGTAATACATGATTTGATGTTGGAAATAACTTTATGTGGGTGGTAATGATCATCAACGCCATTAACGAATATGTTATTGAAAGAAGAAGAGACAATTTTGTTCCTTGTGTATATTCATACCAGTAGCTAATTTTGTAACTATACTATTTTATGTAACTACATTTTAGATAATAACTACCTTTTGGATCCAAATTAATTTGCTTTGAAGATTGACTTGCAAGTTTTTCATGCAAGTAATGTAATTAGCTCCGTGTACTAAACCCATTTAAATCTATTATCTTTTGTTCCAAAAACACGGAATCTTTCACGCTACAACTTCTAAATTTGTCAATAATTTTTCACTTTACCCAGCTATCCATATGCCTTGAGTCCACGATCCATATCGTGGACATTTATGAGCAATTAGGCCTACAAACACATCGACCATTTACTGTGCATTTCGATCTATTATCATCATCAGGAAATCTCACATGTCGGGGTAGGATGAAAGAAATGTCACGCACTACGTGATTGTCTTTCAGTTTTATGATTACAATGACTGTATAATAAACACCGGTCTATGTAGTTTCAATAACCAAATATTTGTAGTTTTAACAAACACTGCGAGCCAGTGATTGTTATTTTGATTGAAAAAATAACGCAGAAATGAAATTATTGTCATGTCATGCAAGGGATTTTAACCGAATCGGTCAACTGTAAAGAACAATCAACTTTATCTTTAGCAGAGATCATGTAATATGTTCTAAATAATAAGAAAACCAATAAAATGGTTTATTATTTTAAAAAGATTACATCATTGTGCTAAAATTTACTTAAAATAATTTAATAACTCTTTTTTTCTTCTTCTTCTTCTTCCTCCTACTTTATAACTAGGCTCAATTAGCGATGTGAAATTACGTGTAATTTCAGAAATTGTAAGTTACACGTGTAAAATTACCCAAAAATTACAAACCAGATGTAATTTATGTAACTTATGTAATTTATGTTCATTGTATTAAAAAATCAATTGTTTGCATTCATATTGAATATAATAAACACAAAGTAACTACATACTTATGAAATAAAGAAAAGTGGATAAGAAATACATACAAATAATAAAGAAATGAAAACATAGGTTCTTTAGTTTTGTTTTAAGCGGCTTTTATAAATCACAACTTCCTTTTTCGCAGACAACTGGAGACCTTCTTGTTATAAAACGTCGAAGTTTCAATTGTTTGCTCTTCCAATGAGCCTTGTGTAATTTTTTTTATCTCCGGCAAATCCAGAACTGCATCCTGAAATTAAATAGGAAAGTGTAAACATAGAGAGTAAAAATAATGGGTTTATAATATAATATATACAGATCTAACTACCTTGTTTTCGGCATCTGAAGTATCCTTCTCGACTTCCGTTTTTTTTTGGGGTTGTTCTGTGCCTTTACCCTGAAATTGATAATTTTGGAATATAAACAATAAATATGTATGTGTTTACACTAATTTACCGATTTCATTAAGACGTTTTCTAAAATGTTCACTTTGCTTTGTCTCAAAATGCGTGCTGGTCTCTGTTCCCTAGTTTCCATTCTTTGATCAATTTCATCATCGGTCATTGCAAAGTCAGCAAAATTAAAATCATCGTCGGAATTTCCATTTCCTGTTGTATTTGAATGCCATGATGATATTGTCTGAAAACATAAGATTTATAATTTTTTATTCGAAAACGGTGGAATGCATTGGAAAATCGGAAAAGAAGCAAACTGCATATATCACATGCACATATCACATATCTAAAAAATGCCTAAATTTAAAATTACCTCGTCTAATTCTTCCTCTTCGGAAATATGGTTTTCAATTACTTCTATCTCCTTCTGTAAGTTTCTACCTTCTATCGAAACGTTGTTCTGTACAGTCTCTTCTATAGGATATTGACTTTGTATGTGATGTTGTCGTGAACGTTTCAGCAATTTTGAATTATATTGTATATAATTTAAATTTGCTGCCCTTTGAGTTGTTAGGCGATTTCTTCTCTTCGTATGAATGCTGCTCTGGGAGCTAAAGCTTCTCTCTGTTGCCGCAGAAGTGCACGGCATTGTCAATATCCTGACTGCAACTTTGGAGAGGCATGAATGTCCACAAAATCCTTTCCACCATGTAACCAAAGAGACATTATCGAGTATGTTCCATAAAAATGTTTCGCCAAAAAAGTCTGTTTTAGCTAAATAGTTTCCTAAATCCTCAGTAATCTTTGACACTCCTTCATCACCAATCTCTATCGTGGTCGTGGTTGACATAGTAGTAATGTATTTCATCGCTTCAATCCTTTCGGCTGATGATAAATTTGCACCAACAGACCGAGGGTTTAGTAAGTCTGCGGCAAAATGGATCGGTTGAAGGGCGTATTCCTTCCTTGATATAAATTTATCCATCGCTTCTGTTTTTTCGCAATCCGTTAGTTTCACGCATTCTAAATGAGTAGATATGTTACTACCGATTTTCGCGAAAGTTTCACAAACCAAATGAATTGACGAAGAATCTCCTTCAAGACGTGTTATTGCTTCAGTAATTGGCTTAAGCAATTCAACAAGAGCGCTAGAATTTATCCAGAATCCTTCATCAAGTAAATTTGCTTTTGCGCTGCGTATTCTATCTTGAATTGTTTTATCTGGAGATATTGCTAGACGTTGTAGGACGGACTTGCATTTAGTCAGATCTTGAAGACATTTTACATGTGAACCCCATCTTGTTTTTACAGGTAGGCTAAGAGACACTCCACACTTCATCTCATTTCTTATTTCTGTGAATTGAGCTCTCAGTACTTGACACTGGTTAATAGTTTTAACGATATGTATAATATGTGACAAATGTGTCTCTATTGAAGATAATTTCAAAATATCGCTGCACAATAAATGTAATGTGTGCGCTAAACAGCCGTATGATACAAGATGGGGATACATCTCTTCACATTGTCTCACAGCCTTCCTCATATTCTTTGCGTTATCAGTCACAATAGCGAAAAATTTTTTAGGTCCATACTCCTCCAGAACTTCAACCATTAATTTTGTTATATATTCTGCGGTATGCTTCTCTGCTTTTGTTAGTACTGATTTGACAAATAACGGTTCGGGTGTTGTAACAATGAAATTAATTACACTTTCATTTCGCAAGTTGGACCAACCATCGCATTGCAATGATAAATTGTCAGCTTGCTTAATTTTATCATTAACTTGAACTTCAACTCGCTCGTACTCTTCGGTCAGGAGACGATTTGATAACATATATCTCGATGGTAAGGTGTATGAAGGTCTAATTTTTTTAAAAAACAATTTCCAATCTTCATTCTCGGTAATTGAATGTGGTGCTGAACTGGTGTAAATAGCTCTAGCAAGCAAAATATTCAATTCGTTATTTTGTTCGTGTGTCATTCGATCACAAAATGATTGTATTCTGTTGATTTTTGTGCAAACAGGTGTTTCCACATGAATGTTATCAGAAGCAGATGTTGATGCTGTGGAAACCGTTGATGATGTACAAGCAGCATCAGTGTTATCGTTATCCAATTTTGCCGATGTGATCTTTTTCATGGATGTTTCAAATGGAAATTTAGAGTGATTCCCCTTTGACTTTGGAGTTAAAATATTGAATTTAAGTTTTATCATATGCGGCACATAAGTGCATTGTTGAAGATGAGATTTCATTCTTGTAGCATTTTTTGCATGTACACTCTTGCAAAATTTACACCTCACATTTATGGTCTTTTGATTAGAAGAACCCGCAGGTAACACTTCAAAATAAAGCCAGATATCTGTCTTACGTTTCACCATGTTTTATGACCTAAAAAAAATATTCAGGTAGACTTAAACATTAAGAAGGGAAAAAACATTATTTTTCAAAGTATTTGATGGGCACGAGGGCATAAAAAATTGTTAGGCATCCTTAAATAGAAGAAAGATTAAAATTGAATCTGTGTAACAATTTAATGAAATTCGAATAAGCAGAATACTGGATCGGACAACTACATTATTTTGCCCTCAACGTTATCAAAATTTTTTATTTAGTAAGTTATGTCAGTGTAATTCAATTACACATGCTACATGCACAAGTACCCCGTTGCTCCTATCATTCTTATAGTTATTGTACAGTAAACTAATCTAAAAAATCGAATAAAACTTGGTAAACCGAATTCAGAATTAAGTACTGTAGCCACATATAAAATGACGCGCGTTAGATTTAACGTACAGTCGATATGCGATAGGCCCGCCCCTGTGTTTCCCAATCTAAGGTTGCTATGGACATCACCGGCACGTGTTTTGCTGTTTGTAGAAATAATATATTTCTTACCTTATAGTTTCTGTGCTTCCTTATAAATAAATGTAAAGTAACCAACGCTGCGTGAATGAATAGAGAAAGAACAGTCGAAAACTAACTTATACATACACATTACACATACAATAACAGAAATGTAAACATAACCTGCCTGACTCAGACTAAGGAACGACTAACGAGCGACGAGCGTAATAGCACCCACTGGTTCGCGCGCGCCGGCACCGGCGCACCGCACTTACGACAATTGCGCGCGCATAAGTTGCCATAATATATGTAATTTTACCAGTAATTACATAAATTACGGTAATTTATGTAAATTTATCATAAGTTACGTTAAATTTCATAAATTACGTAAATTCCAAAAATTACATAAATTACATTAAGTTACGGGTATCATGTAATATTACCGTAAGTTACGTGTAATTTATGTAACGTAAGTTATGTAATTTTACAACTCACATCACTAGGCTCAATGCCTCTTTTACTTCGGCTTTTGGCCTCAATTGACATTGTCTGACCATCTTTTCCTTGCACTCAAAAAAATTTAGTTCGTAATATTGATTAACAGTGATTACTGAATAGTATTTCGTTGTCACAACATTTTAATTTGTTGTTTCAACGAACTTTTAGACATTGACGAATGTATTTGGTTATTGTCCCAATGATTGAATAATAATTAAAATTGGAATAAATCCTTTGTAAAAGGTATAAAAGTTATTAAAATCCCTAAAGGGCTACATCAGAACAAAACGTTTTCGATTTTATTACAAAATCATCAACAGTGTAAGACCTAAAAGTAAGTATAACCTATTTTATTAATGTAAAATTGATATTTAAATTCTGACTAAAGTTTAAAACAAGTGGTTATACTCACAGTCTGGATGCTAGCTGAGCCACCAAAGAAATATAGGGGTAATAAATCTTCAAATATAAAATGTATGCTTTACAGATGCATATTTACTTAAAATGCCTTGTGATGGGCAAAAGGCAACAGGAATAATGCCCTAAGGTAAGGTATTTAAATTACCAACATGTGGGATGCAAAAAAATTGAGTTTACATTTCGATGACTTTATGGCAACTGAACGAAAGTTGAGTGATGTTTCTGAAAGGTCTCAAAGATCAAACCGAACAATGTGACATAATGGTTACCATGTATTACCTCAGCCAACTGATTGTGATATGATATTTTTTTAAAATTTTCCAACAGTAATAACTAACATCAACAAAGGTGTGGCTATAATAAAGTTTACCCCAATTTTGTAGGTTGTATTAAATGATTTTTATAATGTGGATGGAGCAGTAGCCAGATTGTATGCAACCAACTATACATAATAATAATGAAAATAAATAAATTAGCGGAAATGGATCCATTTATGTATAGGAACATCTGGGACCCAGTAATTAAGTGGGAAAATCTTTTTGCTAAAATGTTTTATTTATGTGTAAATGGCCTTTTGCCCATCACAAGGCATTTTAAGTAAATATGCATCTGTAAAGCATACATTTTATATTTGAAGGGTTATTACCCCTATATTTCTTTGGTGGCTCAGCTAGCATCCAGACTGTGAGTATAACCACTTGTTTTAAACCTTAGTCAGAATTTAAATATCAATTTTACATTAATATAATAGGTTATACTTACTTTTAGGTCTTACACTGATGATGATTTTGTAATAAAATCGAAAACGTTTTGTTCTGATGTAGCCCTTTAGGGATTTGAATAAATTTTATACCTTTTACAAAGGATTTATTCCAATTTTTGTGATTGATGGTATACAGCCAACTACAGGAAAACTTTTCTTTCCTTGTGGATTTTGAATAATAATTGTGAGAATAACTAGAGTACATTAATCAATAACACTCAATTTATTCGGCCAATAACTTAGTTTCGTATATTTAATAAATACTGTTAATTCTGGCAGCAACTCACGTTCTTGATTTCGTAGATGACAAGCAATTACCTTGGTTTATCGTGACAACGTACAGATTTCATTAAAACAATGTACAAATGTTGTTAATATAGAGTAATATATGATTATTGAATAGATGTAAATTGATTGTTGTGACAACGAATGCATTAATCAATCTAATACTGCATTTAATACCCACAATCAATGCGTTCATTGTGACAATAATCGTAGTTGTTGAGACAATAAATGTTTTTCTTGACCATTTGAAAGTTAACGGCTTTTCCTTATCGTGATACCCCTAGCTTCTCTTTGTTACCAAAGTGCCGAATAATAATTGCAATTCGTTTTCAAGTGTAGTCCGTAGTAGAAGGAAGTTTTTGTGTGTCTATTATCGTGAAATTTCGGTCGAATTCTTTTTAAATGTATTAATTTTTTTCGAATCCTAAGAAAACTAATTATTATTTTTGAAAATTTAAATGCAAAATAAGATATTACAGTATTGTCGAGGGTCTGAAGTCCATGAGAACCTCTATAATGATTATTTTAATAAGTCACAGGGGTGAAAAAGAGAAAATTTAGTATGATTTTTAATTTCAAATAGGCATACCATTCAACAGAAACTTTTTGTTTATTCTAAGGGACATTCTGCCCTCGGTAATAATGTAATATTTTATTCTGCGTTTAAATGTTTCAAAAATACTTATTAGTTTTCTCAGAATTCTAAAAAAAAATGAATTCGTTTAAAAAGAATTCGATCGAAATTTTGCACCTGTGCTCTCAGAAAGGATTAAAGTGTTATACATTTTTGGAATCACTATTTAAAACGCTTTTAAATAAGTTGTCACATAACGTACTTTCCCATTAAAAAAAACAAAGTTGCCTGTCACCTGAAGAGGGAGCGTGTAAAGTTCGAAACATTGATGTTATAATATACTTTGATTATTTTAAAAATCGACCTGTCCGAGCGTTTTGCTTATGTGTTAAAATAAATAAGTTAATAAGGGGGTGGGGGGAGTGCAACACTTATTCCAGTACTCTGTATAAGTGAAATCATATGAAAAATCACACAGTGTAAAGTCCTTTAGGTTAGGGACAAAAAAGGGGGATTTAAAAATTTATTATTAATCAATTAATATCATACATTGGGCTATTGCATTCAGTAATTATTAATATAAAATACGTTCACAGTAGGAATGAACGAAACTGATTTTAAGAATGAATAAAATTGCTTGTAAGAAAAACCGTATTTATTGTGAGAATGAACGGAATTAATTGTAACAATAAACGGAAATAATTGTAGAAATAAACGAAATACATTATTTGGAGAAATAATACTGTTATTGACACAACGAATAGTCTTCGTCGGTCAATTAACGACGTTGTTGTTTCAATAAATAGTGTTCGTTGACTCAGTGAACAGAGTTCGTAATACCAATAAAGTGATATTATGGTATACATAATGAATGTTCATCCATTCAATAAACGTAATACATTGGCTCAACGAACGAAAATAATGAATTGATGAACATCGTTTTGTTGTCCCAATAAAACCAAGAATTGGACAAATTTTAAGTATTGCGTTTGTTGTCTGATTTAACATTTTTATTGATATTACGTACCTTTTTCGTTGAGTGTGGTCGTCCCAATGATCTTCTTCCATTTGGCGATTTGTCTCTTGTTATTCGTTCTATTTTTCATTCCATTTTTCTTCTATTATAGATTCCATTCTATTTTTCTTCTTTTGGTCCACATGTTTATTTCTTCTTTGCCACATCTCGCTCGTATTTCCTCACTTCTGACTCTGTTTCTTAGAGTTTGGTTTGTTAATTTTCGTAAGAATTTCATTACTGTTGTTTCCAGCAGTCTTTGTGTTTTCGCCGTATTTGCTTTTGTTTCCGCTGTGTACGTCATTATCAGTCTTATTGTTGATTTATATATCCTGGTTTTCGTTTCCATCAGTGGCGTACTGAGCATTGTTCCGCGGGTTCCGTGGAAGCAGGGCCCGGGCCCTTCAGGGGCCCGCTCTAACGCGCTTTTGGCTTCTTTTGTTTTTAATTTGATGGACACATTTTGCATTACACAAGTACACACTAGGAAATGTAACTTCTTAATAAATTTTAATTTTTGTGTAGGTAGGTACTTATAAATAAAAACGAACAACCGATATTCATAAAAAAATTGAAAACAAAATTTAGTCAAACACACCGAACGCTTTTGTAAAGCTCCTTACTCGTTTTACTTGCTTACCGAAGCCCTTGTTTTAACACTTGTTTAAAGACTAACGTATTTGTATTTTTGTACGTACTTGTATTTTTTATATTAGCACGATCCATGAGTAAGTTGTAGTTAAACTACAAAGTTGCAGAAATTTGGAAACTGATCGATGCAAGTTTTATAAGGTGGGTCATAAAAATAATCTCAATACAATAGGCTCGATGCTCGATACTTGTGTTTATAGCACCCTCATCCTTCAGGCTGTACTTTTAGGTAATCTTAATAACTGAAATTAGGTAAATTCTAAATAAAGACAATATTTACTAGTAAGGATAATCAGGATAAATATAGACACTAATTTCTTTTTAAGAAAAGCTAGTCGTTTTATAAAAGATATCATCAACCACACCGTTATCCAAGGTTTTTTTGACATTTCTTTATTTAACCGTTTTGTCTCCCTAGAGGTTTTTATGTAATTATTTAACTTAATTATAAATGTATCATATGCAATTTGAGAACCTATTTTGCTGAAATAAATTTTATTCCAATTTCCATTTTTTAAAAACTGTTTTATTTTTCCGATATTAAGGTTTTAAATTATGACTGGAGATCTAGATGAAGAAAATTTTTGAGTTTCATTATTTATAAAAACGGCTGGCGTAACTTGATCAGTCATGTCAGTATGAAAAACGATAGGATTAATATTAACTTACTTACTGTTTTAATAGTCCATTGTTTTTTAAACAATTCTCTAACATCAAAAGTAAGTAAGTTTGATCACAATAATGATGGCATCTTTTTTTCGGTTGATAAAAAAATCGTGAAAGTCACCCTCTAATTAGTATCCGAAATGGAATTAATCGTTACCGCTTCACAAATTACTTTACTTATGTATTGTTTATAAGATATGTAAAATTCGTTGGTTCAAAGTGCTTGTTTTTGAAAAGGGGTTAAATGGGCTTAAACGATTCACTAATCACGAGCGTATGCAAATTTTGAACAGCCATATCTTATATAACCAATTTTTGTCTTTAGGAAAACAAAATGTCCAAAATATTCACAGTACTAAAACCTATATTTTTTTACTAGTTGAGATTTTTGGTATCACAAATAGTTTCTAAGTTATTTTGAAAAAAAAACATTTCAAAATTAAATTTTTTTTTCAAAAATGAGCACTCAGAACCAAGAGCAGTTCTTTAGAATTTACAGTAAAAACCGTGAGTAAATGGACCATAAATTAGCTACAGGTTTTATAAATATATAGTATATTTAATGATAAATGATGATTTATATTTAAGTTTTATTAAAAACTTTGGATGTACAATGTGTGTTTTTATAGGTCGGGCGGGCCCGCATCCCAACTGAAACCAGGGCTCGCTGATCTATCGGTACGCCACTGGTTTGCATTGTGAGGTATTTGTTTGTCCAAATTAGGCATGGGAAAAACCTACCAGCTATAACCTAAAACCGTTTTTTTTTAATTCGAAACAACCGGTTTTACCGGTTGTTTTTTTTTGTCCCGGTTATAACCGGTTTTTTCTATTTAAAGTAATAACCGGTGAAAAAGCGAATAAGTTACCTGCGGAAAAAAAATAATTTAGAGAAAAATGAAGAAATTTCTATCTGTTTTCGATCTCAATCATATTATGTATTATAAATTAATAATATGCGAAGTAATTAACCCAAACAAAAATAATTCAACTTTTATTTACTAATAGAGAACTGGACGAAAGTGTCACATCAGCTTTTATGAAACAATTTTGGGAATAGTTATTTAGATTTAGATGATAATATTTACATAAAAACGTGCTTTACAAATCTGCTTGAAATCGATATTCCAACCATCATCTAAAAAATTGTTTATACTTGAGTACTTGAGACTCTTGTATGAAATGTGAATACCGAAATACGATTAGTAATCTCCATTATGTAATTTTTAAACAATAAATAATTCTTAGGAAATAAAAGGTAGGTATTATACAAACGTATTAAAAAATATTACCTACTAAAATTTTTTGATGGCAATAGAGAATTAAATAATGAGTTGGTTTATCGAATTTATTTTTAAGTAAAATAAAGTTATTTGGATATTTTTTTAAACTCGATAGATCTAAGGGACATTTCGGTAGATCGGTAGGATCATCACTTTTGGAAATATCCCAATTATTGACAACGCAATATACGCCGACGCCGTATACAACGAGCGACGAATCAGAGATTGGGTTACTTTCGCCCATTTTTAGGGTAATTTGAAAGCGCCTGGGAAAATTTTTATAGGTTGAATTGGTTGGGGAATTTTTCGGGAAGAAAATTGATCAAAGTAATGTGCAATATAAATGTAACATTATAACCTATTGAGTATTTGCTTTTGATTAAAAAAACCGAAACCGGTTTTTGGAACAACCGGCTTTTTTTACCGGTTATAACCGCCAGGTTAAACCGTAATTAAAAAAACCGGTATAACCGAAAACCGGTTTTTTGTTCAACAACCGCCATCCCTAGTCCAAATTGTATTGTTGAGACATCCTGCTGCTCTGTTGGCCATATCCACTTGTTTTTGTACTTTTTCTTCCACTTTTCCGTAGCTTGACAGTTTTATTCCCAAGTATTCCGTTTCCATCATTT
This sequence comes from Diabrotica virgifera virgifera, assembly GCF_917563875.1. Taxonomy (NCBI): domain Eukaryota; kingdom Metazoa; phylum Arthropoda; class Insecta; order Coleoptera; family Chrysomelidae; genus Diabrotica; species Diabrotica virgifera. The sequence goes on along the minus strand of NC_065446.1, from coordinate 26,289,386 downwards.
GTTCTACTATTTTGTTATTTACGACCAGTTTACATCGTCTCGGTTCCGCTAATATTACTATCGCTTTAGATTTCTCTGTTGAGATCACCATGTTGTATATGAGCGCCGTGTCTTCGAATTCTTTGATTAATCTTTGTAGGTCATCTTAATTTTCGGCTGTTATTATAGCGTCGTCGGCGTAGCAGATTATCTTTATTTCCTTTTCTCCCATTCTATTCTATTCCTTTTTTATTACTGTTATTTGGTTCTTATTATTCTTCTTCTAGTGACGACTCCACTAATGAATATTGGGTGTAGCTATAATAAATTCGACTCTATCTTCTGCTTTTCTTAAAAAGCTTATGTGTGTTTAACCCGGTTCAGTCGCGAATATTTTTCAGCTAGGATATTTGGCATCTACCAGGACCCTTTCTTTCTTTACTCTTCATAATCAGTTGTAACAACTCGTACTTATCATGTCTATGTAGATGTGTGCCCTAAATATGCTGTCTATCTCCTTTTAATGGTGGTCAAAAGTTTTCTGTCTCTTCCGATTCTGTGAATCTCCATTTCGTTCATAATATACGTGGTCCATGCTTAAAATTCTTCTAAGTTAACATTAAGAGTCCAAGCTTCGGCTCCATAAAGAAGAATATGGTGGATTTTACTCATCCGACATCGGATTTGCAAATTGAGTATTTGGTTACTCATAAATTTCCTCATCTTTAAAATGGCCGGTCTTGATTGTTCTATTCTTGATCGAACTTCTGATTTAGGATTGAGATCTTCCGTAATCCAGATTATTAGGTAAGTATTTAATTTTATTCATTTGTTCAATATCTTCATTTTTTATCTGGATATTTGTTATGATTTTACCCCTCTTACGGATAACCATGGTTTTTTTTACCTATGTTTATTCTTAAACCAAACTGTCCCTCAGTATCACAAATTGTTTAATAACGACTGCGATATTGACTGTATCGTCGGCACAGTGAAAGTTATCTATGTTTTCTTAGTTTATATTGATCCCTTCTGTAAAGTTTTCTAGCGCTTGTGTAAATAATTCTTTGGAGTATTAAATAGTAATGGTGAAAGGACAAAGCCTTGTTTCACTCCTGTACTTATTTGTTGCGCATCCGTGCTATTTCCATCTAATGTTACCACAACCTGTTTCAAAACTAACGTAATAAACAAGCCAAGCACATACTTCTTAATATGAACTACAAACTGATTTGAGGAGTAGCAGAGTACAGATTCAGACCTATCCAAATAAGTTAAAACAAAAGTCAGTAGGTACCCTCTCAATTCGAAATGGAAATAAACACGTTGCGCAATATGATATTCAAACTTCAAACTGTTTGAAGAAGTTTGATTTCAAGTCAAACCTAAAGATATCAAAATCAAGTCAAGTCAAACTTTTTTACAAAAAAAGTTTGGTTTTCAAGTCAAGTCAAGTTTGTTGAATAAAATCAAACTAGTTTGACTTGATACATCTCTAGAAACGAGTCTGTGTACTCTATACAGAGTATTTCATTAGTAAAATAATAAAATAAGAAAATCTACGGTTTCGTTTTGATTAAACCGCAAAGTGGAATGTTTTCCTAGCCGATTTCTCTGAACCGCAAAGTGGAATGTTTTCCTAGCGGTGCCTGTTGGTATGGTTATACCTGGGTTGAGCAGAGAACTCGAATCGAGTCGAAATTCATTTCGCTTATTCCCCGTTAGAGGGCGTTCTATCCATACTGCGATATAAATTGTTTTAATTTATATCGAGAATCTACGGCCGTGATGGTACAAATCTGTCTCCCTCAGAGCCTCCTTGAAAACAGGTAGACCTAGAAATAGTACTATCGGGGGATGGAGGAAGACAGATTTTAATCAAAACGAAACCGTAAATTTTCTTATTTTATTAATTTATTTATTAGTTATTACTATTTATTATTTTTATTTAAAAAATTGAACCAATAAAAAGTAGATTTATTATAGTTTATTAGATAGTGTTTTTAGAGCTCTATTGTTTTTCTTATTTTAATACTTCCTTCCGTACATTTATTCTCATAAACTTTTTATTTGGGGATTATAAAAATTATTATTTCTGATTTTCTGACAAAGAAAGAGTATAATTTTAACTGCTCAAGGATGCGATCCCTTCATTGTGGGGAAGAAAAACAGCAGGACACTTACAGCAACAGGAAAAGTCCATCAAAAGGAACTGCGTTAGAAATAACTGGTTCTTATTACACTACTTCCGATGTGTTTATTCTGTCAAGGTCCTATGAGGGTGAAAATCAATAAACGATACCACAACTAAGGAATTATTATTTCTTATTTGAGCCGACAAGAACCGTTTCTACTTCGGAAATCGCTTTCAAAATTTAAAATATTAATAAGTTAAACAAATACGGGACAAAGCTCTTATGACCAAGTACCAGAGACTAAAAAGTCTCGCTTGAGCTAAGAAGAAGAAGTTAAGCAAATTTTTTGTTTTTTTTTACTTAGCACGAAATTCTTTTAATAGATTTTAATTATATCTGACTCATCCACATTGACAATAAAACAAATATGTATATTTGAATATTATTATGCATTTTAAAGTAGCTAATATTAGGCGAGCGAAGTATGCTAAATGTGCAGTTACTCGAGCATTATGGGGACCTATTGGGTTGTGAAGAGTAGGTTCTAAAACCAAAAAAAGTTAAGTAAAGTTTTCCATTTCAGTGGGGACTTTCCATTTTTAATTTAATTTTTCATTTCCAACAATTTTTTTCCGATTATAGCGCCATCTATACATAATTTGAAAAAATGTTTCGAATAAAAGTTGCTTATTTTTACGTAAAGAATCCAAATCTGGAATAACAATTTGGGGCTCCTATTTAATATTTTAAAGTAACCCTCCACCCCACCTCCGTGGGGGGTCATGTTTGGTACTATTCCATAGATTTTTCAAAAATATTGATTAAATGTATTTTGCAGTTTTTCAATCTAATGTTTATTTAGCGAAATATCGCGGGATTTCTCTTTAAAATTTTAAATTTACCCCCACCCCTCTCCGTGGGGGGTCATTTTTGGTATCATTCGATAGATTTTTGAAAATTATTGAACACGTATTTTTTAGTTTTTCGATCTAACGTTCATTTCGCGAATTATTCGCTTTTTTTTTGTGAAAATTTTTAACTCGTCCATTTCCTTAAGCCCCTCTCAAATCGTTAGATTTTTGAAATATACACTGTTTTGCGTGTCCTTAACTTACCTTATCTTAATCTGACAACTTCGAGTATTTTTAAAGATAGATTTTTTTTCGGGGCCCCCTTAACGAACTCCCCTGTGTTAAGAGCTAATATATGGTAGAGGTACATCTGCAGGGCACCAGATTTCTCCCTATATGATAATCTGACGCGCTCGAGTAACTGCAAAAATCCCCGCTTGGGCTTCGTTAAGTAACTATAGTCTACTTAAATAATTAAACACGTATTTACGGATATAAATGTTTATTTAATACGCAAAGATATAATTAATTATTTATGACATTGTCATAACAGAACTACCGGTATCCCCTTCTCAGTTCCGTTTTAAGCTGATTACCATAATAATAAGAAGTTAGTGACTTAAGCTGATCACCAAATTAGGAAGTTATTGTGACTACAGTCAGAGCAGTCAGATTTGTCTTTAAAAAGATAACACATGCAATGATGACAGTAAAATTCTCCCATTAGTAATATTATAGCAAATCATAGGGAATGATATTTCAACATAACAAGTATTAGGCCTTGCATTTGGTTTAGTGTCAATATTAATATCAAACTCTTATTTTCTGTCCATGATCTTGGATATCAAAAATGATGTATTGCCGACATGTTATTGACTTACTAATAGTGGTATATTATCTTTCTCTTGATTTTCTCTTTTAATATAGGAAACCAAATCCTATTGCATTCTGCTGAGGAATTTTGCGACTTAATTGGTTTTACTTAACATAATTAGAGCCATTTCTTTAATTTTCCTCTTTTGACCATCTGTTTCTTTCAGGACTATACTTGAATCTTTCTATTGAACTCTATGTTCATTTTCCCATGCATGCATATTTGAGGTCCACTATAGAAACCACTAATTATTAAGATATTTTAAAATATAGACCCAGCAAGGTTTTAGAGACAATTATGTCACTATGTTGTCAATAATATGGTCTGTGAGGATCACAGACTCATTAGCCTGATTAGTCACACTTTAAAGATATTCTTAAAAATACTACATCAAAGATTATACAAAAAATGTGAATGGGATATCAGTGATTCTCAGTTTGGGTTTAGGCAATAGGAACAAGAGAAGCAATAGTTGCAACACAGGTGTTGGTCCAAAATTGTTACGATCAGAGGAAGGACGTGTTCCTGTACTTTTTAGATTACGAAAAAGCATTTGATCGTGTCCAACATCACAAGTTAATGCAGATGCTCAAGAAACTTGATATAGACCAAAAAGACATAAGATGCATTGAAAACTTGTACCTACTGGTATCAAACAGCACAATTAAAAATAGACAATTCTGTATCCAAGCCATACATATAAGAAGGGGTGTTCGACAGGGATGTGTGCTTTCGCCTCTTTTATTTAACATCTATTCGGAAGCCATATTTCAAGTGTCTTTAGAAGATGCAGAGATGGGAATCAACGTGAATGGAGTATTAATAAACAATATACGATATGCTGATGATGCTGTCTTAATTTGTGACAACATAGCCGATCTTCAACAATTTGTCACTATAATCGGAGAATACAGTAAGCGAATGGAATTAGAGATTAATACCAAAAAGACCAAATTAATAATCATCTCCAGAAACTTGAATGCATTTGAAAACTCCACCGTAACACTGAATAATAAGTCCATTGAAAGAGCAAGCAAATTTAAATAACTGGGAACGTGGCTTTTTGAAGACTGGGCATCGGACAGGGAAGTAAAATGTCGCATTGAGCAAGCTCGACAAGCTTTCGTAACATTCAGGAAGGTACTGACCTGTTCAGAGTTCGATCTTGCACTGAGACTAAGGTTTACTAAATGCTACGTATGGTCGGTGCTACTATATGGCATAGAGGGCTGGACACTCAAAACGAGTGATATCAACAGATTAGAAGCCTTCGAAATGTGGCTTTATCACCGTATTCTAAAGATACTATGGACGGCGAAAGTCACAAATGTAGATGTCCTTAAAAGAATCAACCAAGAGCGCCAACTTTTCTAAAACATCAAGAAAAGGAAATCGGCGTATCTGTGACACATCATGCGAAACGAAAAACACCAGTTCCTTCAACCTATAATGGAGGGTAAATTTGAAGACAAGAGAGAAATAGGACGCAAGAAAATGTCCTGGCTCCGAAACATAAGGCAATGGACAGGGACTAACGATATACAATCTCTGATACACATTGCAAGAAACAGAGGGTTAATGGAAAATGTTATGGCTAACTAGGGGTCGCCAAATTCTTGAAAATTTCAAGATCAAGACAAGAAATAATTTTAGATTTCAATACAAGGCAAGAAATTTTATGTCAATACCAAGATTTCTTGTAAAGAAATCGAGAAAACTCTAAAAAGTATTTATTTGTGAAAAATATAATAGATTTTAACATAAAATAACGTACAATAATCTACTGAACACTTTTTTTGTTAAAACGATTTACAAAAATGTAAATCATGTAAATGTAACATAAATTTTTTAATCGGAATTGATAAGCCATGAAATTAAGGCAGATAATACTTCTTATGGAGTCAACGTCTAGCCGATTTCGTGACTTTGAAATAAAAAGCTGCTTTTGAAACTAGCCTTTCCGCAGGCGCAGGTAGAGATGTTGCTAGAGTTTCGAGAAAATCCTTGGTCATATTCGATAATTACGGGTAGACATTTTCGTGTCTTCTTTACCAATCAAGTATATTCTCAGCATCTTCTGACCTAGGCTCATTTAAGTATTTTTCGGCTCTGGTATTTGATTCTGTAGGTCATTCTCGGATCTATTAGCCGTGTTAGCACGCAACGCAATAAAAAGGTCGCCGGGGAATCACCGGACCAGGTAATCAAGAAATTTCAAGATCTTGAAATTTCTTGAATCAAGACAAGATATAAGAAGTCAATAAAACGTTAAGACAAGATTTTTTTAAATTTCTTGATTTTCTCTCAAGACAAGACAAGAAGTTGTTATCAAGACAAGAATTCTTGTCTTGTCGACACCTATCGCTAACATCCATTATTGGATTTGCATCTGAAGAAGAAGAATATGTCAATAGATTGACAGAAAAGATAAATATATTATTGTATACCTATATATAAATATTGATATAGGCTTACCCTTCTGCTCTAAAAACTCTTTTAAATATCCTGGGAACATTAATAACTCCATTAAAATGTAACATGATAAATTTACAAATAAAAGAGTCAGATTTGTTTTTAATTCCTTCCTTCAACATTAATTTGTAGGTGCGCTGCATATTCCCATAATGTTCACATATGTTAATTCAGTGCTCTTCTGTGCAAACAAGGCAAGTTACAGCAATTACGAAGTTATGATCTGAAATGTTCATGAAAAATAAATAAAGTAACAATTGCGGTAAAGCGTATGGTAATTATAAAAACACTGTCTTTCCCCTGTTAATTAACACCACCACCGAGGCCAGACCATTAATTTTCATTCGGAGCTCGTACGTGCGGTATTAGTGTAAGTAACGCTTGCAGTCTTGAATTATTTCGGGTAATACTTTGAAATATTCCTGCTATTAAATTTTATTTTTAGGGCTTGAGACTAAGATAATGGTAGTATAATAGAATATGGGAAGCTGCTAAATTCCTATATATTATGAAGACAAATTAGTTTAAGATAACACATTATTATGGTTTCATTCTTTAATGTATAACTCTGATCATTTCTACAAGACAAGATAGAAACAGAAGATTCATCAGAACAAGAAGCAAAAATGGATGACAGAAGAAATACTATTACTAATGGATGAACGACGACGACACAAGAATTACCCAGATGGCAGCAATATGTATAAAAACATTAACAGGCAAATAAAAGCAAAGATAAGAATAGCAAAAAATGAATGGCTTAAGCAACAATGTATCGATCTAGAACATTTACAACGACAGCACGACGATCGGAATTTACATAAAAAGCTTAAGGAGACTGCTGGAATGTACAGAAAACGAAGACCAACTATTATAGTAAATCAGGATAACCAGGTAGCGCTAGGTGAAAAAGAGAAAATTCATATATGGAAAACTATATTCAGGAGCTCTTTCATGACGAAAGACCCATGAGTGAAGTTTATACAGACGACCAGCTGACTGGCCCTTCAATTACTAAAGAGGAAATAGAAAAGGCAATATTATATTCAAAAAACAATAAGGCACCTGGACCTGATGAAATCCCTTCAGAAATACTCAAACTACTAGATGAAAGGGGAATTTCAGCACTACATAAAATATTTAATTTTATTTATGAAACTGGTTGCTATCCTCAGCAGTGGTTGCTCTCTACATTTATTCCCCTACCCAAAAAAGCCAATGCAAAAAGATGTGAGGATCACAGACTCATTAGCCTGATGAGTCACACTTTAAAAATATTCTTAAAAATACTACATCAAAGATTATACAAAAAAAGTGAATGGGACATCAGTGATTCTCAGTTTGGGTTTAGGCAAGGTTTGGGAACAAGAGAAGCAATAGTAGCAACAGAGGTGTTGGTCCAAAATTGTTACGATCAGAGGAAGGACGTATTGCTGTGCTTTATAGACTACGAGAAAGCGTTTGATCGTGTCCAACATCACAAGTTAATGTAGATCCTCAAGAAGCTTGATATAGACCAAAAAGACATAAGATGCATTGAAAACTTGTACTGGTATCAGGCAGCACAATTAAAAATAGACAATTCTATATCCAAATCCATACATATAAGAAGGGGTGTTCGGCAGGGATGTGTGCTTTCCCCTCTTTTATTTAACATTTATTCGGAAGCCATATTTCAAGAGTCTTTGGAAGATGCAGAGATGGGAATCAAATTGAATGGAGTATTAATCAACAACATACGATATGCTGATGATGCTGTCTTAATTTGCGACAACATAGCAGATCTTCAACAACTTGTCATTATAATCGGAGAATACAGTAAGCGAATGGGATTAGAGATTAATACCAAAAAGACCAAATTTATGATCATCTCCAGAAACTTGGATGCATTTGAAAACTCCACCATAACACTGAATACTAAGTCCATTGAGAGAGTGAGCAAATTCAAATACCTAGGAACGTGGCTTTTTGAAGACTGGGCATCGGACAGGGAAGTAAAATGTCGCATTGAGCAAGCTCGACAAGCTTTCGTAAAATTCAGGAAGGTACTGAGCTGCTCAGAGTTCGACCTTACACTGAGACTAAGGTTTACTAAATGCTACGTGTGGTCGGTGCTGCTATATGGCATAGAGGGCTGGACACTCAAAACGAGGGATATAAACAGATTAGAAGCCTTCGAAATGTGGCTTTATCGCCGTATCCTAAAGATACCATGGACGGCGAAAGTCACAAATGTGGATGTCCTTAAAAGAATCAACCAAGAACGTCAGCTATTCGAAAACATAAAGAAAAGAAAAACGGCGTATTTGGGTCACATCATGCGAAACGAAAAATACCAGTTCCTTCAACTTATAATCCAGGGTAACATTGAAGGCAAGAGAGGAATAGGACGCAAGAAAATGTCCTGGCTCCGAAACATAAGGCAATGGACAGGGATTACCGACATACAATCACTGATCCACATTGCAAGAAACAGAGAGTTAATGGAAAATGTGATCGCCAACATCCATTAGTGGATTTGCATTTGAAGAAGAAGAAGATCATTTCTTAATACAGTAGAGCGTCGATTATCCGAACTAATTGGGGGACATGGGTGTTCGGAAAACCGATTTGTTCGGATAATCGAACTATATTGAGATAGTCATACATATTTATCCACAAGTGAATAAAAGCCATATTTATATACCTGCATATTTTTTTATACCTTGATAATGACAAATAGCAATTAAACAAAAAGTGCAGTCTTTGAAATAACATATTTGTGGATACAATATTGAAGAAAATTGAAGATATTTTAAGCGTTAATTACTAACGCTTGCTCAGAACTCGAGTGCGGGGCGCGGGAGTTGGGAGTTCGGATAACCGGTCGTTCGGTTGATCGACGTTCGGATAATCGACGCTCTACTGTACATGTTGAGGATAAATACTTTTTAACTATCAATAATAATAATAACAATAACGCTTTATTCATCCCTACAGATTATTTACATAATATAGGACATGTCAAAGTAAAGAATATAGACATATACAGTATGTCCCTGTAAGTTGTATCCATATGGAAAACTTTTTTATTATTAATTTTACGAAAAAAAGTTATTCTTTATAAAAAGCTCTGCATGGTTCAAAAACTAAGATTTAACCATCAAATATCAAATTTTTTGAATATTATACGAGGTATGTCAAAAAGTTTGAATTTCACTCAAGAGTAAAGTAGCTTTATTTTTCGTAATATTGGAAATTGCTATTATGAAAAGTTGTTTGGAATTAAAAACTATATTCTAATATGCAATTACATCCTTCTAATTGAAAAAAATTTTTTTCAAAAATTATGGATTACTCATTATTTTTTCAGTTATTTCAATTCTGATAACTCTTTTATTATTCATTTTACGAAAAAAAGTGATTCTTAATAAAAAGTTCTGGATGGTCTAAAACTTAAAATACAACCATCTTATATCAAATTTTATACGAGGTATGTCAAAAAAGATAAATTTAGATCAAAAGTAAAATACCTTTATAGTTCAGAATATTTCAATTAGAATAATGTAATTACATACTGAAACATAGTTTTTAATTCTAAATAACTTTTCATAATAACAATTTTCGATATTGTGAAAAATAAACGTATTTTACTCTAGAGCGAAATTCATATTTTTTGACATACCTCGTATAAAATTGATAAAATTTGACATAAGATGGTTGTATTTTAGATTTTAGACCATGCATAACTTTTTATTAAGAATCACTTTTTTTCGTAAAATTAATAATAAAAGAGTTATCTGAATTAAAATAACTGTAACTAATGTTAGTTATCCATAATTTTTCAAAAAAAAAAATTTTCAATTAGAAGGATGTAATTGCATACTAGAATACAGTTTTTAATTCCAAACAACTTTTCATAATAGCAATTTTCAATATTGTGAAAAATAAAGCTACAGTGGAACCCGGATAAGTCGGCCCCCGATAACCCGGAAGTCCGGCTAACCCGGACCGATTTTCATCAGATAAACATTTTGATTTTCAATATTTTGTATTTTTCAATTTAATTGTGGCTTATTTCCAATCAAAATAGTTAATTATCAGACAAACCTTTCAACAATAAAAATGTATGTAATATAATATTTGAGAGATAACGTGTACTTATGTGTGTAATTTGAACTATACGATATTAAAAATGACTCATAGCGCACGCCGCAGAAACAACAGCCACCTGTCTGTAGTATCTATTCCTTTTTATTTCAAACTGTCAGCATTGTTTAGGAAAGACTATTTAAAAAATTCTTTTATAAACAATGATCTTTAGTATTGTGTGTCTTGTATTGTTCACTTCCATTTGCTTACGTTTGGGTTTGGTGTTTTTTTAGTAATTTTAATGAGTAGTTACTGTGCATATTTATAAATATATTTCATGTTATTTCAATTCTAACGGAGTTTATCTGTAAGTATACCGTATTTTATTAATTTTTACCATATTCTCCGGCTATCTCGGATTTTCGATAACCCGGATCGGTCGCGGTCCCGATTAATCCGAGTTATCGAGGTTCCACTGTACTTTACTCTTGAGTGAAATTCAAACTTTTTGACCCATCTCGTATAATATTCAAAAAATTTGATATTTGATGGTTAAATCTTAGGTTTTGGACCATGCAGAGCTTTTTATAAAGAATAACTTTTTTTCGTAAAATTAATAATAAAAAAGTTTTCCATATGGATACAACTTACAGGGACATACTGTATAATCAGGGCTTTTTTTAAACATAGAAGTGTAATGTTTAGGAGCCCTAAAGAAATTTTTTTGTCTAGTACGATAATTGTGTACATCTGAATTTGTTGTCAATGTATTGATATTAGCTTTTATATACAGAATACTTCTGTATATAAAAATTGAGGGAACAGTGAGTATTTGGTATTTTCTAAAATGTTCTCTACACGTATGTGTATAATATTATATCTATGGTAAATAAAAATCAAACGAATTATGCGTTTCTGGGCTATAAAAACTTTCGAGACATTTGTTGCACTGCTCCATAGCACGATATTATATGACAAATGTAAATAGATGATAGCATAATAAACATTAAGTATCTGTTCCGTTGTAAATAATTATTTGAGTTTCAAAAGAGCATAGTACCCAGAATTAATTTTCCAACATACATGATTATTAATATGTGCCTCCCAGCTCATATTACTGTTAAGATGTAGTCCTAAAAACTTTGTAGTATCAGATAAAGTGATAAAATCGTTGTCGACTTTGACAGAGAAATTTTCCTTAATTGGAGTTTTTATATAAAATTGCATACATACTGTTTTACTCGAATTTACTATTAAGGAGTCTTTTTCGCACCAAGACGTAAACTTATGGGCTAGGCTAAGGTATTGAGTTTTAACCTCAATTCCTCAGCATTTTCTGCAGATGTCGCTATAGTTGTGTCATCACATCAGCATATAAGAAAATATTTTCCGTACTCATATATTTCGGCATATCATTGATATAACAAAGAAATAACAAAGGACCCAGTATTGATCCTTGTGGAACGCCAATATCAACGTCATACAAATCTGATTGATAATGTCCGATTTTGACATACATCTGTTGATATCCTAGATACGATTGTAACCATTTTAAAAAATTACCTCGAAATCCAGGACCGTTTAGTTTACAAATTGTTACATTTGAATTTATAGAGTCAAAAGCTTTAGTTAAATCAAAAAAGAGGGCTCCAACAAATTTCTTTTGATCTAATGAATTTAAAAAATGTTGTTGATGCACTCTCAGTTGATTTACCTGGAAGAAACCCATTTTGATATGAACTTATTATGTTATATTATTATTTACTAAGAAATAACAACATCCTCTTATGAATGCATTTTTCAATAACCTTACACAAGGCAGTTGGTACGGTAATTGGTCTATAATTTTCTAACAAGTTTTGTTTCCTTTTTTAAATATTGGGGAAACTATACCAACTTTCAAATCAGTAAAAAAAATACCCATCTCCACAGATTTATTTATTAAATCAGTTAACGGTTGAATAATGTATACGCTCATATGTTTAACTAGCTTATGCAACGTTACTTAGCTCATAACAGAACATTATGCAACGAGCATGAATAACCATTTTCAATTTCGTTGCAAAACGAAAATACAGCCGAATCATATTCCAGTCCAATCAGAGAGCGCAGCAAGCACCCCCACCGGTTTCTAAACTTATTAGTCTCTCATCAGGAGGCACATATGCTGCTCTCCCCGATCTAACCAAAACAAACCCCAGCGTGCAGTCCCGGATTGCAACGAACGAAATGGCATAGATGCCCTAGCGGCAACTGCTAGCAAAAAGACTAAGTTTTCACTCTAATGGCATATAAAACAACCTAATGCAACCGGTTTCGAAACTTATTAGTCTCTCATCAGGAGGCACATATGCAGCTCTCCCCGATCCAACCAAAACAAACCCCAGCGTGCAGTCCCGGATTGCAACGAACGAAATGGCATAGATGCCCTAGCGGCAACTGCTAGCAAAAAGACTAAGTTTTCATGTAGTAATGAAACACAGACTTACTCACAATCATTTAATTATACTTTGACGACCGGTTTCGATCTCTACATTATACATATCATCTTCAGGTCGGCGTTACAAGTAGTTAAATGCTACAATTAAAGAAAACCAGAATTAGAACATTATCTGGTTGCACAAATATTAATAGAAAGCCAAATTCGAAAAAATTTTTGAAATAAAGGTTTGCAACTATTGACATTTCAGAATATTGATACATACAAATGCACACCTATGAGTTAAAATGCTCATAAGCATATAAGCATTTAAGAGTTAAGTGATATGCCGTATAGAATATGAGCATCATCATGGCTATTAAATGTGAGTGGAATACATAAGTTGTTCTACAGTCACTCACAACAACAAATATATTTAAATTTATTTATTCTGTAAAAAAACAAATTAAGTAGTTATGTGATTAAACTAATTGTTTTGTTAATACTTTTATATTTTGAATAATATAACAATTAATAAATCGGTGAGAACAGAAAGCGAGCATGTCCATAAATAGTCATTTTTGACATTTTGACAGAAATCCATTATAAGTATGAATACTTATTAGTTTTGTAGGGAAACCGGACATATTTTCGAACTAATAAAGCATTGTTACTACGATTCATAGAATATTGAAAAAAAAATTCAAGGAAAAATATTGAAAAATAAGCTGACGGCGACGATGGCAAATTTTTAAAGACATCTCAAAAAGCAATGGATTTTGAGGTAGACATCAGAATTCTTCATTGGATCCCATGAAACAAAAAATTCAAAAAGATTTTATTAGCTTATGAGTTTCTCGAGTTAAGGCTGTCGAGGTTTTTTAGTTTTAATGATATTTGAGTTTTTGGTATCACTCAAAAATAAAAACAACGTATTTTTTGCAAGAAAGGGTGAGAATCAACACATGTATTATTGTTAAACAAAAAATAAGCATAAAACAAAAAATATCTCGACAGCGTTACCTCACGAGATGAAAGGAAATATATACAAAATAACAGGTAGATTGCGTCGGCTTAGTGACACAGAAATGTAACTACATTTTGTCTCGTTTTGGGACATCTACACCACTGAACTTACCTTAGTGAGTTCTTTTGAGTGACACCTCTTTCTGAACACCTAAAACCCCAGTGAGGAATTACGAAAACTCCTCACTACGAAACTCACTAAGGTAAGTTCAATTTCGTAGATTGAACTTCAAAACGTGAAATGTAGTTACATTTTTGTATCTCTAAGCCGACGATCGGCAAGTAGTTTTTGAGTTACGTTACGTCTACCGCTTTTGAAAAAAGCAGTTTGAAAAAAAACGCGTTTAAAGTATTGTTATCTTTTATTTCCAATTTTTTGTCTATCAAATCGTAAAGTGATGCCACACTGGAATATGGCTTTGAATCGCGGAGTTATTTAAAAAATATATTTGGAACGTCTGTTAAACGTTTCCAACTATGCTCAAGCGCGCTGGCCTGAACCTGCTGCAAAGCAAGTCAAAGGTAAGGATATTAAAAGCTATATCACCGCGTTTGATATTAAAATTAATTATTTAATTTTATTTAAGATTATTTAATAACCTCTATTTTGTGAAATATGTTTTGATTCCAATCTGATAATATATAATATAATCTTTGCGAACCTCTTATTATTATATTCTATAATATTTAAGAAATAAAGAAGGAGCATATTAAATTGTAATAATTTCTCAAACAGTGTTGTTTTGACAAACACTGATGGACAAGACAAATTAAACTGACTGCTCGACTGCCCCCACGTTTGAATACATTATCTTAGCGAAGTTATTAATCTTAAATTTAAGATAAATTATTATTTGTCAAGATCTGCACGACAGCAAATTTTCATGCTGCTTGTGAAACTTAAATCAATTTTGCTTATAGTAATTGCGACGTTGTCATCTTTCAGACTAGAGCTTCACGATACGATACAATATCGAAACTTTTTTAAGTATTGAGTATTGTGTTGGTTATGCCAGTGAAGTATCGTATCGTGTATCGATATCGACAATACTTTCTTACAAAGATATTGTATTGATATTAATTTCGATAAGACATCGATATAATACTCGATAAACTATCGCCATAGAAAGGATTAAATTAATAAACAACGAGTTTTTATCTTTATTAAAGAAATCTCTTAAAATATACAACAAAGATAAATTACATTGTAACTCACAAATATTAGACCAAAAACAGACAAACCACTCAGTATCGCTGATTGTTTCGTCTGTTTCGTCGCTTATCCCTTAGAGAGCTCTTCATCCATCTGTTCACATAAGTGATTTGTTTGATATCTTTATCTTTTAAAGAGCATGTTTTATTCGTTAGTACCAGCGCTACTTCAGAGAAAATCACTAATACTTTTTAAGTTATTTTGAAAAAAAAAAACATTTTTTCAAAATTAAAAATTAAAAAATTTACATTCAAACCAATTTTTTTTTCAAAAATAAGCACTTTGAACCCATGTAGCTTACAGATTATATTATAAATAATACATACAGTAGGAAAAATGAAAGAATACCCATGAACGAACATATAAAACACGCTGTATTTTTCTATCACCGTGTCACACAAAAAATTGGCCAGCGCAAGTACATGTAATAATTATTATTACATGTACTTGCGCTGGGCAATTTTCTTTGTGACACGGTGACAGGAAAATACAGCGTGTTTTATATGTTAGTTCACGGGTATTCTTTCATTTTTCCGACTGTAAGTAAACTTTATTTTGAGCGTAACTTGCTTATTTTTGATGCTAAAACATTTTTAAAAAACAAAAATAAAGCATGTTTAAACATTTTAAAAAAGTTATAATGCGTTTTCCCCAAAAAGTGCATAATTTTTGGTTATTTCACGTTTAATATTCGCTTTAGAATTTGACGAATATGAACCTATTTTTTATCGACTACAACTCTACTTCTACAAGGTCTAAAGACTTCATACATACAGAATTTTTTTCACTTTTTTATAAACTATATTTCTGCTAACACTTTTTTTTCGATAAAATTTGCGAAAGTTATTTGCGAAAAACCGTCTAAAACGTATTTTTTTTTTGTTGAAAAATGAACATATTCCCTCGGAATTAACTAGAAAAGTATTGACTTAGTGAAAAAACGCTGTAGAACAAAAGTTGATTACAATTAGTCAGTTTATCTATTTCCTGACTTATATTGAACGTATATTTTTTCATCGTTAAGAAGGGGTGAAACCCACTCCCAGGGCAAAAGCATACATAGGCATAACATCACTTTTTTCTTTGAAATGTTAGCTATGTGTCTATCAAATTTAATGTCAATCCAAGCGGTTCTTTAAAATCTTGAGTAAAAACTGTGAGTATGTGACTATGTTGATAGAAATAAAATTTAATTTACAATCATTCACTTTGCGAAGTTCACTTCTCTAGGTCATTTATATGGCCCATTAATATGAGCTCTCAAGTTTGCAACTGCGACCCCTATTGATTTATTCATCAAATTTCTCAATACACTCTCCCTTTTCGCTGTGTTGGTATAATCAGAGTGACAAACGTTCTAAAGTAGTTCATAGTTACTGTGCGTACCTAAAATGTATGTAATATATTTGGCACTTCATTTTTCACTATCTCTTGGATTTGATACATTTTTACATATTTTGAAACAATTTAATCTAAGTATCTATACAAAAATTCATCGCAACGTAGTTTTTTTCTAGACAAATTTCTCTGGTTTCTACTGGGTTATCTCATCCATTAGTCTCAGACATGGTTTACTTCACTGGATGCTAGTAATTTCATGAATATTGCGGTAGGGCCTATGCACACGGGAAAGGTAGAGGAAAGGTATCTGGTACTTTAACTATCATTAGCTAGGTACCTCAACTATAAATACATTTGAATATTAGCTGATATGTAAGTGTTTCTCTAATATTCAGACAGTGTGTCATTTTGAAAAGGTGCCACCCTCTATAATTTGGTCAAATTTATTTGTGAGGGGGGCATTTTGTAGACCAGTTTTCAACTAAATTACATCAAGCCTCTAGTCAGGACGGACACAACCCCCAAAATCTTTAATGGAAAGGGGGGCTGAGTGATTTTAAAGGTCGTTCAATTACCCTTTGTAAAATACCACATACATTATATTTCTTTTCAGTACTTTTGGAAAGATCTTGGAATCAATCCTCCAAAAGAAATTTTAGAATTGTGAACTCGATCATTAATATCTTTACGGTTTTACTTGATTTATCCAAAACAATACCCCAAAAATACTGAAAATACTCCAATACTGCAAAAAATATTCAATTTGGAGTTCACTTCTCCAAATAAAATGTTTAAGTTTGAACTTAATACTTAATATCTTTACTAGACCTGGATCCCGCGTACCAAAAAAAGTTGATTAATAGCAAGCTGAAAATTTGTTAATAGCTTAACGGTGTCTACTCTGATAAACTTTGATGTGGTATGGGAACACTGGAACAAGGGAAGTTTTAATTGTGGAACAGGTTAAAATTTGGAACGTCAGACTACGGAAACGTTCCATGTATTTTGTTGGACAGATCTTCCAATTGATTGGTTACCATTTCATTAAACTGTCATGCAAAAATCAGACTGGTGTTTATCACCAACTGGGCATTTTAATGAGTGGAACACGAATAACATGTCAAATGACAGGAATCATGTTGATTAGTAATAGCAGTCTGATTTTTGCATGAGAGTTTAATTAAAGGGTACCAAATCAGTTGGATGAACTGTTCCACAATTAAAACTTCCCCTGTTCCAGTGTTCCCGCACATCAAAGTTTGTCCGACTAGACACCGTTAAGCTATTAACAAATTTTCAGCTCGCTATTAGTCAACTTTTTTTGGTACGCGGGATCCAGACCTATAAGATTTTACTCGATTTTTCAAAAGTAGGTACTGAAAAAAATATACAATATATGTACGTTTTAGTATTTTTGAAAAGATAGTTAAGGAAAACATTTTGTAGGCCATTTTTCAAATAAATTACATTATTCCTCCAGCGGTGGAGGACACAACTCCTAAAAACTGTGTTAGAAAGGTAAATTAAGTGATACCTTATTTTAAAAGTACCATTTCAAAAATAACCCATATATTATATTTTTTTGAGTACATAATTTTGTAAAAAACAAATAAAACCAAGTACAGTAAGATATTAAATATCGAGTTTAGAACTCCAAAATTGTTTTTGAGTATTAGAGTATTTTGAGTATTTTTGGAGTATTATTTTGGCAACGTAAGGTAAAACCGTAAAGAAATTAAGTATCGAGTTCAGAACTTCAAAATTTTTTTGATGTATTGAGTCCAAGATTTTTCCAAAAGTACTGAAAAGAAATATAATGTATGTAGTATTTTTATAAAGGTAGTTGAACGACCTTTAAAATTAGGTATCACTCAACCGACCTATCCATTAAAGTTTTTAGGTGTTGCGTCCGCCCCCGTTTGGGGATTAGTGTAATTTAGTTGAAAACTGGTATACAAAATGTCCCCCTCACAAAGAAATTTGACGCGTTTTTGCATATTTTTGGATTTTCTATAGGGTTCAAATTATAGAGGGTGACACTTTTCCAAATCGACACACTGTGTATCAACTTATAAATGCAGTCACTTATAAATGCAGTTTGACACAGGCTGATTTTGGCGAGGGTAATATCTTGTCAAGCAAGAACGCCAATATTAATTAAGTATTTGGTTATAATTATTGGTACCTCTAATTAGACAATTTAATAAAGAACCTTTTCGCTGATTGAATATACTAGCGATATGGCAATATTTTTGATAACGGATAATTTACGGTTTTTACATTTTTTGGCGAAAACAAAATATAGGTAAATTATTTTATCAACTCTATGTCATATTATGTATAATAGGTCTGGATCCCGCGTATGAAAAAAAAGTTGATTAGTAGCAAGCTGAAAATTTGTTAATAGCTTAAGGGTGTCTAGTCGGATAAACTTTGATATATGGGAACACTGGAACAGGGGCAGTTTTAATTGTGGAACAGGTTAAAAATTTGGAGCGGTCAGACCACGAAAACGGCACATTTATTTTGTCCGACAGAATAGACTTAAACTCTCCGAACAGAGATTAAACTCTCATGCAAAAATCAGACTGCTATTTATCACCTGTCATAATTCCTGTCATTTGACATATTCTACATGTTCCACTCATTAAAACGCCCATTTGGTGATAAATAGCAATCTGATTTTTGCATGAGAGTTTAATCTCTGTTCGGAGAGTTTAAGTCTGTTCTGTCGGACAAAATAAATGTGCCGTTTTCGTGGTGTGACCGTTCCAAATTTTTAACCTGTTCCACAATTAAAACTGCCCCTGTTCCAGTGTTCCCATATATCAACGTTTGTCAGACTAGACACCCTTAAGCTATTAACAAATTTTCAGCTTGCTATTAATCAACTTTTTTTTCATACGCGGGATCCAGATTTATGTTTTTCGTTTGTGAAAACTGTCATTGTAGATAGCAGTGCGTGAAGGATTTAAAGTGTGCGTGAAGTAACAATGTATTTTAAATGGGATTTACTTTTTCGCACTGTTTTAACCTTTGCGTTGTCATGGTGACAATCCTTAACTTTCGCGTTGTCATGGTGATGACAATATGAGCAATGAATTACAACAAAAGATTTGACAGTTTTGTGGTTTGAAAGTAGTTAGAATTTTTAAATGTCAAAGTTCTAAAAATTGTAGAATAGAAATGAATTCCAGTGACGAAGAGTTACAGCTTTTTCTATTTGTTTATCGTAGATAAAATATTGTATGAAACTGTGCGTGAAGTACCTTTTGCGAACTTACGCGATCTATAGCACTCGCTTTGTTGTCGCTCGTGCTCTAAAAATCGCGTGCGTTCGCAAAAAGCATACTTCACGAACTGTTTCATAAATAATTATTTTAGAATTTTTAGAAGCCTAATATAACAAATAATGTTATAAAATTAAATCGACTGAAAAAATTTAAACTCATTAAAGTAGTTTGTGTGATGAATAATATTTTCACATTAACCACATGCTGTTTACATTCAAACAAAAACGTAAGAGATACATTAGTTTTCATTTAGTTACTTCTTCTAGACAGCGCTAAGGCAATTAGGAGTATTGCTTCACAACCAGCTGGTCACTATAAATGGTTTTACAAGGGTTGGTGTAAATAATTGATGTAAAATATCTATATAAATGGTTTATTTATTTACTTCAAACATAGTTTTATATATTCTGATGTAGTTTTCTTGGGTCTTGGAAATCTTTTTTGAAAAGCTGTATGTTTTCAAAATCGAACGTTTTTTGTTACAAAATGTTTGGTTAATGCTGAAGTATTTGGTTTATTTTTTCTTGTGCTGTTTTTGAAAAACCAACACATATTTTTAATAATGTCTGGGTGGCCCCAGAAGTGTTATGTTTGACCTAGAGATAGCTTTCAAGCTGGTGACGTCACGTTCTTTAATATTTGTTTGGCAGCCATTAATAGTGAACGTTTTTAGTAATTTGTGAAAATGCTTAAAATTGGTCACAGCTATGTGATACCATATTTTTATTTGAAAGGACTTGAGTAGAATAGTTTAAAAGAGGCAGTACGAGCGAGTGCATTGCTCTGCGTTGCGTTGCGACGTCGCAACGGAACAACGCATCGGGGCGAGGTCCCATCAGTGCGTTGTGTTGCGTCGCGTCAATCAGTTGCGATGTTTCAACGGTTCGATGGATGGAAGTGTCATCGCAAGGCAGGTGTGGCATACAATGCGTTGTTCCGTTGCGACGTCGAAACGGACTAATGGGGCCACGTCACGATGCGTTATTCGGTTATTCCTCGGTCTTAGAGCTGCCAAGACGAGCATCGCATTGGTCAACCAAATCAGGTGACGACAAGAAAATCCAAAAAGCGGTAATGAATGATCGTCGGAGTTTAGCAGCAAAAAAGCAGAATTTTGGTGTAGTTTCATAACCATGGACGAAACGTGATTCCATCACTTCGCACACACAACAAAAGAACAATTAAAATAATGAACTTAACAGGGAGAACCTGCTCCAAAGAAGGCGAATACAGTTTCATCTACAGGCAAATTCACCACCCCACCTCCGTGGGTGATCGTGTTTGATGTCATTAGATAGATTTTTAAAAAATATTGAACACTTATTTTTCAGTTTTTCGATCTGACGTTCATTTCGGGAACAAAAACGTGAACAGAAAGAGTAACAACGAAGGCATGTGGCGTAAAGGGGAATACTGGATGATTGTGATCAAGTGAAATAAGATTAAGATGAATATATTAGGTGAAGTCTTACAGTGACACCAGTTGATGTCAAAATGAGAGAGCAAAGAAATATGTAAAGAAGACCAAAGAAGATCTGATGTGAGGCGCTTAGATAGAATACAACCATAAAAAGATTTATGTTGGTATGACCCAAAAAAGAAACTATGGAAATAAGTAATTAGGATAATATTTCTTATCCCCATTTGGGGATAGTAAATATCATGATTAGGCAATCATTTAACTAGACTTCTCTTTGCAACTTTTTCATTGTCCATTTAATTATGTTTTGGTCGTCTTCAAATGAATACAAACTCTCTTCAATCATGACCCTCCCCCCCCCCCCCACCCCGGAGGGAGTGTAGTGGTAGACGTGGTGTAGCATATTGTTCGTCTCCAAAGATTTTTTCGTCTCTGGTCATTTCTTTTAAATCCTGCATAGGTCTTTTGCATATTCCCGTAATTTGATCGATCAATCTTGTTGGGGATCTTCCTTGTGATCTTCGGCCTTCCACCTTTCCTTGTATAATGAGTCTTTCCATGTTTGCTGTGTTTGCTCTCATAACATGTCCAAAGTATTTTAATTTTTGGAGACTTTACTGTAAAGAAGGTGGCTAATTTTAGCTCTCTTAAAATTGAATTATTTGTCCTATGGTCGGTAAAAGAAATTCGTAGCATTCGTCTCCAACAGAACATTTCAGTGGCCTGTACCTTTTTTCTTTCCGATTTTCTGAGGGTCCAAAATTCACATCTGTAAGTCAGTAAATGGAATATTAAGTTGATTAGTTGAAATTTCATCTTCCAAACTTTGGTCATTTTTGTTGTGGCAACTCTTGCTAGATCACATCTACGTTTAATTTCTTCCTGTAATGACCCTGTGTTGATAAATGATTACAATAACAGAATCAAATTTTAGCTATTTGACTATCAATCATCAATATATGTATTGCATATTTGATTATAAATCCACAGATACGTATCGGTTGAATAAAATCTAAATAAAGAAAAATTGTCCATACTATCTAGACGTAGTATAGTTTTATATTTCCGTTCACCAAAAGACCTAGTTTTAAATTATTGATTATAAAAAAGATTGTTCAGATATAAAGATAATTGTTCATGACAAGATAATATTCACAGTTTTATGATCGCATTTATAAGAAAAAAAACGTGCGTGACCCCCATCACTTCGTGCGAGTTACTCTCCAAAGACATAAGGATGGATAGAAAGCATGCAATATTATCCAGAATTTGAATAAAGTTTTCATAATAATAGGAAAATCATAAAAACCTACGAATTTTAAATTATAATACAGTAGACTCTCTCTATAACGAACATGGTTATTACGAGGTTCCGCTTATAACGAGGTACACTAGATGTCTCATGAAATTCCAATTGAACAGTATCACATCTATAACGAGGCATGTTTGGTTATAACGAGGAAAAATGAAATCGTAGAATATGTATCTGTACCTGTTTTTGCGCCGTAATGGCTATAAATAAAAATCCCAACTGCCTGTATACACAAATCCCCAACATCTGTGTGGTTATCGAGGATAGTGCTGTTAGTCTAGTAAAATAAAATTACACTACATGTAAATCAAAATGTAAATTCGTACAGATTGAAACAAATTTTATATCAAAGTTTAGGTGGGTACAAAAGATATTTTCAAGCAAACAATCCAAATCATACAAGGGGATCATTGTTTAAATAATTAAAAATGGGTCATTTTTGCATAAAAATTACTTTTTTACTGCTGAGGTCATCCAATTCCTACTGAAGGTCTATAGGATTATTTTATTTAAAGTTGAAGGGTAAATATTTCACATAAGACTTACTAAATTAAATTTGGCCCCCTATTTATTTAAATAATTATACATAAAACTTTAAAAACAAATTTACAAAAAATTATTTTTAGCGTTTTAAATAAGCACTATAAAATATCTTGGTTTACAAGATAAGTTACGCTATGTTATCAGTATTAATAAAAAAAGATAGGTGCAAAAATATTTAATATTTTTTGAGATATTGAATTTGTTTATTAAATATTACTCTATTTTCAATTGCAAAAACGCGGTTGTTGCCAAAGAAATATTAACCTGTATTAAATCTTATTATTTTTATTTTTATGTATATTTTCGATAAATCTATTGATAAATTCAAATTTCAGTTAAACTTCCCCCTAAAATGGCATTTGAAAATTATTCAAATTTGTTTATAATTTGTTTTTTTAATAGCGTCGCGGGGATTAAATATTTTGAAATGCCGCTTCGATAATTGGGTTCCTGGCAATTTTTCACTAATTAACAAATTTTTTTGTCTTTTTTTCC
Source organism: Diabrotica virgifera virgifera (assembly GCF_917563875.1). Classification (NCBI taxonomy): domain Eukaryota; kingdom Metazoa; phylum Arthropoda; class Insecta; order Coleoptera; family Chrysomelidae; genus Diabrotica; species Diabrotica virgifera. The sequence goes on along the minus strand of NC_065446.1, from coordinate 26,265,942 downwards.
TCTTCTTTTTTTTTCTTGGAATTATATTACTACGGGCCCTTTTTGGGTTAAGTTTCATTAAGAATTTTGAATCTCTAAGTTATAGATTGTAGACCTAAAAATATTAAGATTGGTCTAAAATCACTTAAATAAAATGTGAATACTTACTGAGTTACAGGGTGTTTTATTTAAAAATTATTTTTACCAAGTACCTTTAAACTATTTGACGTATCCTTATCATACTTGACAGAAAGTGTGAGTACTATACAGTCTACTAAATTGTGATAAATAAAAGTTTCTAGCTACCACCATAGGCGTACGACAGGGGACAGTTAATGGTTGACCCTTCCCAAATTCTACGCCACTGAGGGAATTACTATTTTAGCGAAATTTTTAGATTCTCCAATACTTTATATGTAAATAATATACTTCTTACTGGTAACGATTAAGTCATTAGTTTTCGAGATATTGGACGTTAAAAATGAAACGGCATAGTTATTTTGATTCATTCATTCATTCATTTTAAACTTACAATATCTCTCAAACTGATGACTTTATCGATACCAATAAAGTTATTTACACACAAAGTATTGGAGAATCGAAAAATGTCGCTACAGTAGTAATTCACTCGGTGGCGTAGAATTAGGAAAGGGTCAATCATTCACTACCCCCTGTCGCACGCCTCTGGCACTAGCTAGAAACGTTTATTAATCACAATTTGGCAGGGTGTATAATAGCCACACTTTCTGCCAAGTATGATAAGGATACGTCAAATAGTTTTAAAGTACTTGGTAACAATAATTTTTAAATTTTTACATAAAACACCCTGTAACTCAGTAAGTAGTCACATTTTATTTAAGAGATTTTAGTTAAATCTTAATATTTTTAGGTCTAGAATCTACAACTCAGAGATTCGACATTCTTAATAAAATTTAACCCTAAAAGGGCCCGTAGTAATATAACTCCAAGAAAAAAAAAAGAAGAAGAAAAACGACAAAAAATTTTTGTTAATTAGTAAAAAATTCCCAGGAACCCAATTATCGAAACGGCATTTCAAAATACTTACTCCTTGCGACGTTATTAAAAAAAACAAATTATAAACAAATTTGAATAATATTCAAATGCCATTTTAGGGGGGAGCTTAATTGAAATTTGAATTTATCAATACATTTATCAAAAATGTACATAAAAATAAAAATAATGAGATCTTAATCAGGTGAATATTTCTTTGGCAACAACCGCGTTTTTGCAATTGAAAATATAGTAACATTTAATAAACAAATTCAATATCTCAAAAAATATTAAATACTTTTTGACCAATTTTTTTTGCTTAATACTGGCAATATATCGCAATTTAGTCTGTAAAATAAGATATTTTATAGTGCTTATTTAAAACGCTAAAAATAATTTTTTGCAAATTTGTTTTTAAAGTTTTATATACAATTATTTAAATAAATAGGGGGTCAAATTTAATTTAGTAAGTCTTATGTGAAAGATTTACCCTTCAGATTTGCAAAAAAAAAAATCCCATAGACCTTCATTAATAAGTGTATTACCGCAGCAGTTAAAAAAGTATTTTTTTGCAAAAATGACCTTTTTTAATTATTTAAACAATGATCCCCTTGTATGATTTGGATACTTTCTTGAAAACATCTTTTGTACCCACCTAAACTTTTATATAAAATTTGTTTTAACCTGTACGAATTTACATTTTGACTTTTTTTTATTTTATTAGGCTATGTAGTTTTTATAAGACAAACCCTTAAAGTTATAAGCAACTAATAAAAAACAGCGCGGCACTTGCGTAGTGCCGACCGAAGTGTATATTTCTTATAGATTAGATTATATTTGATTCGATTCACTTCGTTCCAATTCGATTCAGTTCGTTTAGATTCGATTCAGTTTGTTTCGATTACATTAGATTCGATCCAATTCGATTTATTTTATTTAATTTTATCTAATTTTATCTAATTTTATCTAATTTTATCTAATTTTATTTAATTTTATTTAATTGTATTTAATTTTATTTGATTTTATTTAATATTAGTCAATTTTATTTAATTTTGTATGTTATTTATTTTGTTTACTTTTATTTAATTTAACGAAGTTTATTCAGTTTTTTCTGATTTTATTTCATTTTATTGAATTGTATTAAATTATATATAATTTTATTTTATTTTATAAATACATATTAACAATTCAGTAAAACGTATAGTAATAATGCGTTATAAGAAATATTCACTTCTGTCGGCACTCCTTAATTGCCACGCGCCGTTTTTTTGCATGCAACAGGGTTATATTAATTACCTACATAAAAAACATAGATAATATTGACTATCTAAATTTATAGAAGAACGATCCTTTTAGGTTTTTGATATAAAGTACAAAATATTGATGCATTTTTTCATTTAATAATTTTAAATGAGATTGATAAAAAATGTATCGAGAAGTTTAAAAAACTGAAAGGAGATACCAGAATTCATCATTAAAAAGAAGACGGAACACTCACGCGTGAAAAAGAATCAGTGATGGGTAGGTATATGGGAGAGACATATTAGTGAACTACTGAATAAGCAAAATACAAATGAGAATGAAAATTTCCTTATAGAGGATGATGGCAAAGTAATAGAACTACCTAGTGAAGGAGAGATTAAAAATATAATCAATGGTCTAAAAAAACATCAGAGCAGAAGAAAACGAAATAGCTGTTGAAATGATAAATAGTGGAGGGGAAGAACTACAAAAAAGGATACATAGCCCTATTAAGAGGATATGGAAGAGGAAAACATTCCCAAAAATTGAACCAAAGCCCTATCATGCGCCATATACAAAAAGGGAGATAGGTATTGCTCTGTTAGATAGTAAGTAAGTAAGTAAGTAAGGTATGCTTTATTGTCATAAAATTTTACCAATTTGTGGACAAAGCTTATACAAAATAAAAAATACAATAATAAACAAAAAATAATAAAAAATAATAAAAAACTAAAAACATAACAAAAACAGAAACAGACACTAAGTAAATGGCGTGAGTTATACTATTTAATATAATTTTACAGTTATTAAGTACACATTAAAAAATTAAAAATTTTGCAAACAATATGTATACAACGTCAGAGCAAAAAGAAGGCGAACAAGGAAAAGGGAAAGGGAAAGTAAATCAAAAGTTCTATACCGCTGCAAATATGTACAAAAGTACTCGAAAGTAATAATCCTGCAAGTCAATTTGCTGAATTTAAATCGTTTATAAAAAAGTCATTCACTGTATAAAAAGCTCTCTCTAGCAAATAAGCTTTCAAGGCCTTGCGAAAAGCGGGAAATGCTGTAATAGATTTGATGTTAGATGGCAGGTGATTGTGCATTTTTGTCTAATTGTATAGTATAGAGTACTTAACCAGCTCAGACCGTGGGGTTGGCAGATAAAGATTATGCTCCACGTTTCTAAGGGGATAGTTGTGAGTGGATCTCTCTGGACCTTCTGATGCATGTTTGCGGATTAAACAAACGGATTCAAAAACAAACAAAGAAGGAAGAGTTAATATTTTAAATTTTTTAAAGAATTCTTAGCAATGAACTCTGCTATTGGTCTGGTTGTGCGGTCCTCACAAGGGCCGTTTATTTTGTTTATCATCTTTCGTTGGAAGTGTTGTTTGGTCAGGGGATCCTAAGGATTGTCTGACTGCCAGTATGTGCTAGTTCATTTAGTATTACCCAGGGTGCACGTGTAGTATTCTACTACGGACGCGAACTAGCTCTACACCCCATATTATAGTACCGATGCGCTATAAGAAGTATTCATTTCTGTCGGCACTCCTTAAGTGCCACGCGCCGTTTTTTGTAAATTTTTTTATTATTCAATAGGTTATATTAATTACATAAAAAAACATAGATAATATTAACGAATTAAATTTATAGATGAACGATCATTTTAGTTTTGTGATATAAAGTACAAAATATTGATGCATTTTCTCATTTAATAATTTAAAACCAGTCAATACGCACGTTTCTGCATTAGTGCGGTAAACATTATCCCCCTTCTAAATTTTTCATGCCCTTGTTTCCTGCCAGGATGCATCGCCCAAATGTAGGGCAGGAGTATCAGTAATTTTCTGCTACCAAAAATTAATTGTATAGTTGGGGTAAGTCAAATTTTGATGTGTTGACGATAGTTACTTATTGAAAGGCTACTTAATTGACGAAAATGGGATTCAGTTTCGAGTACCACGATATAGTCCAGGCTGTATCGTCGCCCCCGTTAGGTAAATTATTTCGATTCGATTTTTTTGTACAAACTTACTCAAAAGAGGTTCTTATAACAAATCTACGGGGTGCCAGGCGGCACCGCGGTCGGAAAATAGTGTTTTTTAAACAAATTTACAAAAGTAATTTTTCACTTCGGACAAATTTTTCTTAATGTTGTTCTGAAGCTATTTCCTTGTGGCATTTTTATGATTAATTATTTATATGGGAAATAAGCCACAATTAAAATGAATTAATTGTGGCTTATTTCCCATATAAATAATTAAATTTTTCTTAGATTCTTTGGGTCATTCTCAGCAAAGAAAGATCTTTTGATATTTTTCTCTGAAATTGATTGTTGTAAAGTTATATGCGATTTAAAATTTGAAAAACACGAAAATAACCATTTTCAAGGGTTAATAACTCGGTTAAAAATAATAATTATTAACGTCAGAATCTAACCAAATTAAATATTAAAGCCTCCTCTACAATATCCTGAAGAAATTTTTGTGATTATTTGATCACTAAGATGTTATTTTTAAGTTATCAACCATGAGCGCTAAGCGTGTATTGAGGCGGACGTCAATGTGACTGCAAGTGAGTGCACTCACCATTGACGGCCGCCTAATATGAGCTTAGCGCCCATTATTAATAACTAAAAATTTAAAAATAACACATTAGTAATAAGACCAGGACAAAAATTTCTCCAGGATCTTGTAGAGGGGGCTTTAAGCTTTGATTTGGAAACTTTCTGACTTTCCTAATAATTATATTTAACCGAGTTATTAAGCCTTGAAAATGGTAATTTTTGCATTTTTCAAATTTTAAATTGCGTGTAACTCGAGAACAATATATTTTAAAGAAAAATCAAAAGAAACCTTATTTGCTCAGAATGATCTAAAACAAATTTGTTTGAAGTGAAAAAAGTTTTTTGTTAATTTGTTTAACAAAAATTGTTTAAACAATTTTTCGACCACGGTACCGTCTGGCACCCTGTGGATTTGTTATAAGGACCTCTTTTTGAGTAAGTTTTTGCAAAAAAATCGAATCGGAATAATTTACCCAACGGGGTGACGATACAGCCTGGACTAATAATTTAACGACAGCAATAGCATAAGTGCTTTGTAACCGTTTAAATTTGGTGAAGTTCGTAGGCTGTGTTGAGGAAAATTGAAAAGCATTTTCAAATACAACGATGTAATTAAAAAAGGTGGCAATTAACCAATTGGAGATACTTGATTTGACGTTTCAGTATCTAGGCTACAAATCGGCAAATAAGGATTCTTTTTCAATTTTAGTCAATTTATTCACGGTTTTTGCTCCTAGTTTTAAAGAAGCGCTTAGATTGACATGCAATTTGGCATACACATGCTAACATGCCAAATAAAAAAATTGATATTTGGCTGATGTTGCCCTTGGGGTGAGCTTCATGCCTTCTCGGGGATGAAAAATATACATTCAAAATAAGTCCGGAAATGGATACACTGTCTAATTCTAAGCAACTTTTGTTCTGCAGCGTTTTTTACTAAGTTAATACTTTTCGAGTTATTTGCGAGTGAATATTTAATTTTTCAATAAAAAAACACGTTTTTAGACGGTTTGTCGGAAATAACTCAAACAGTAAATATTTTATAGATTTAAACATTCTTAACAAAAATTTAGCTTATAAAATTGTCTAAAAATTGTGAATAAATGAGCTCTCTAGACCCAGTAGAAGCAGACTTGTAACTAATGAAAAATTGGTTCATACTCTTTAAATTCCAAATCGAGTATTTCAACGTGAAATAACCAAAAAATGAAACACTTTTTAGAGGAGACTTATTACAACTTTTTTGAAGGGTTTAAAAAACCGGTATTTTTGTTTTTTTAAAAATGTTCTTGCATAAAAAGTAAGCAAGTTACGGTCAAAGTAAAGTTGGTCCCTTTTTTTGTTATTTTTTTGTTCAAAAATCGTGAAAATCACCTCCTAATTAGCATCCCAATTCAAATTAATCGTTACCGTCTTACAGGTTGCTTTACTCGCGTATGTATTTTTTATATGAGCTGTAAGTTTCATCGGTTCAAAGTGCTTATTTTGAAAGGGCTGTAGTTGAAAGGGCTTGAACGAGTCACTAATCACGAGTGTCTTACAGAAAAACAAAATATCCAAAACATTCTGAAAAGCAAAACCTATTTTTTTACTGTTTGAAATTTTTGGTATTACTAATAATTTTTAAGTTATTTTGAAAAAAAAAAAGATTTTTTTCAAAATTAAAAATTAAAAAAATTTAGTTATTTTAAAACCAAATTTTTTCAAAAATAAACACTTTAAACCGATAAAACTTACCGATCATATAAATAATACTTGGCAACTTGTAAAGCGGTAACGATTAATTTCATTTGAGATGCGAATTAAGGGGTGACTTTCCCGATTTTTTTTACCAAAAAGAAGGGACCAACTTTATTTTGAGCGTAACTTGCTTACTTTTGATGCTAGAAACTTTTTTAAAAATTAAAAATAAAGCTCCTTTTAAACAATTTAAAAAAGTTCGAATTAGTTTTTCCCAAAAAGTGCTTCATTTTTTGGTCATTTCACGTTAAAATATTCAATTTGCAATTTGACGAATATGAACCTATTTGTCATTAGCTCATTACTCTGCTGCTACTGAGTCTAGAGACCTCATATATACACCATTTTTGTCACTTTTTTAAGGCTATATTTTTGCTAAGAATTTTTTTTTTTCGATGAAATATTAACTTTTTGAGATCTTTGCAAAAAACTCTTTAAAAACTTGGTTTTTTTGTTGAAAAATGAACACATTCGCTCGAAAATATCTCAAAAAGTATTGACTTTGAAAAAGTGAAAAAACGCTGTAGAACAAAAGCTGTTTAGAATTAGTCAGTTTATCCACTCCCGGACTTATTTTGAACGTATATTTTTTTATCCCCGAGGAGTAAAGCATACATCGGCACAATATCACGTTTTTTCTTTATAACATGTTAGCTATGTGTATGCCAAATTTCATGTCAATCTACTCGTAAGCGGTTCTTTAAAATTTAGAGCAAAACCCGTGAGTAAATGGACTACCTATAAAGAAAAAATTAAAAATTTAATTTGTTAAATATTAATAAAAATAGCAAAAAGTGTACCACATTTTATAACATTTTTATGTATAACAGGGACTGTTAATTTAAAAACTTGTTACTTTATAAGCTATACATATAATATAAGGTTTTTTCTATTGATTAACTATTAGTTGAATTTTGTTTATATTCTTGTTCTCATGATCATTTTTCAGTGCGTCACAGTTTTTCGATTTCTCTCTAATGCATCAAGTTAGATGAGACGGAAAAAGCGGTAGCTCCGTGATTAAACACAAAAATAATGCAGCATTATAATGGTTATACATATACATAAGATGTCTATTCCTAACCTACGTTTGATTCGTTGATATTTAGAATGCGCGTTTTTTCTAGCCAATCAAATACACGTATTACGAACATTTGACGAAATTTTCGTCCATTTTGGCCATTTTTTAGAAGTGTCAAAGAGTCAAGTGACGGTTATTATTCAGGTCATTATTTTGTGTACCTGTCATTTTGAAATTTCGAATTCGACTTCCCTTGTGTTTCACAACGTTTTTGTGCATTATTTTGTGTTTTGGTTTAGAATTTAGTTCGTTAAAAGTTAGTCATTGGCGTGAGGAGGCTAGAGACATTCAAGATGTACCGAAGAGTGCTAAATATCTCATGAGTAGATAGAATAGCCAACGTGGAGGTAATGAGACTTACGCATAAGGAACGAGAAAAACTAACAAATAAGAAGAAAACTGAGATATATGGGACATGTGATGAGAGACGTATATCTGATACTCCAGATCATTATGCAAGAAAAAGATCCATAGTAAGGAGACGTAACTCATGGCTGAAGAACCTTAGGAACTGGTTTGGATGTAATAACAATGAATTATTTAGAGCCGCGGTTTCAGAAATAAAGATCTCTCTGATGATTGCCAACTTTTGAAGCGGAGACAGCACCTAGAGAAGAAGATAAAAACATAGTTTATGGATAGTTTTGTGTCATTTTTTAATGTTTCCATATTTATAAATTTAATTAACAATATTGTTTACTTTTTAATTTTATTCCCCTTTACAGGGGCGTCATTTGATCAATGAACTGTCAACACTCATTTGATAGGGGGCAGGGGGGCATTTGCCCCCCCTGACTCTGAAAATTACTGAAATTTACAAAAAATAGATCAATTTTGTATTATGTTTGCATATAAATGTATTGTATATATAATGCTTGCCCCCCCCCCATCAAAATTTCAAATGACGCTCCTGCCCCTTTATAAAAAATACCTACACGTAAACATATTGTGTAAAAATCAAATCTACTAAATTACTAATTAGTTTAATTCCACAATTAAGCTTTTCACCTATGGCTAAGTACGATTCTGGCATCTGTCAGATTCGTCAATAATTACATGAAATAAGTCTCGACACACCCAATACAGTATATGACGTCATAATTAATGACGCACTGAAAAATGATCATGAGAACAAGAATATTATCCCTTTTATTTTGAGAATGTTCTATTTCTATTGTATAAAAATCAACTTGGTGAAAAATCTTTGTATGGAGCAAAAGCAGGGTATCATCGCACATTCTGGGAAAACAATTTCGTATAATAGAGCTAACGGTTCTAACAAAGTGAAACGATATGTAAATCTAAAGCCGCAGAGGTCCGAGATAGAAATCTTAGACACTTTCTACAATAGTTTGGCCCTTTTAACTTACGGACTCCGTCTTTAACGAAATGACCCTACTCATACAAGCTGGCTCTTAATCTATTTGTGTTCATTTGCATAATAATTAGGCCAAAATTGGATGACGATAGTCTCCATAGTTGACTCAATTAAGATGGAAATAAAGGTAAGATTTGATGGTTATAATCACCAAGTACGTAGAGAAGAAGGACCAAAAAGTGAAAACAGATTTAAGTTAAAAGTTAAGAGATAAATCGAGTCTGCTTCATTCAACGATATTTACTACTCTAACTATTTATCTCTTATTTATCACTAGTAATAAGTCTACGTTGTCAAATTTTTGAAGTTATACTTTTTTACGATCGAGAGTGAAATTTTATAATATCGGGCGCATGCGCACACAGACAGTATGTAGTTCGTTGCTAATCTTTTAAGATAGGTATATATCAGCGCTGTCAGCGCAAATAAGTCATTAAAAGGATATATTAGTGTTTTTAGTAAATGTACTATTTATTATAATTTTTGTGTCTTTGGATTTGTCTTCCTCGGGAATAAGATATTTTATAATAATAGTAAGTATATTTAAAGTATTTTTGTATACTTCACTTGGTCTATTAAATTTTTTGTCAGTATGTATCAGAAATCTTGTAACCTGTCAAAGCGAAGGGAATATAATAGCTCAATGGGAGAGCCGTGTGACCGGAGATCGAGAGGTCCCGGGTTCAAATACCGGACGATTCATATTCTTTTTTTTAGTTTTTGGTATCGTTTTAATTAAAAAATTTTAAAAGTGGTAGGTAAGAAAGTTTGTTTAATATTTAAATAAAATACAAATAACCTGTTAAGTATATCTTTGAAATTATATAATAGAAGTATAACTTCTTACGTGCGTACAAAGTACACACACATTCTTTTTGAAGTTATACTTCTTTAGGCGCGATTGAGAGTAAATTTTTTTAATACTGCGCTCATGCGCACACAGACAGTATGGCGTTTAGTTGCTGAATCTTTCAAGTTATGTATAAATATATCAGTGAAAGAAAAGATGTGAAAAGAATATATTAGTGTTTTTAGTAAATATATTTATTATAATTTTTGTGTCTTTGGTTTTGTCTTCCTCACGAGTAAGATGAGTATTATTAAAACATCTTATTGTATATTTATTACACTTTACCTTCCAGTCTGTTTCTTACCGTGAATTGTCATTAGGTACGTCCGAACCGACACAGACACAGTCCTCGTAGAGTATTTGGTATAGCATTCGGCCAGAGATCGAGAGGGCTTGAGTTCGAGTCCGGAGCAATCCTATACTTTTTTTTTATTTTTTTGAAAGCGGTACGCACCAAATTAGTTTGGTGTTTAAAAAAATTAAAACAAACTGTTTAAAGTATATTTATTTTTAAGAAATCATATAATAGAAGTATAACTTCTTACGTGCGTACAAAATACACACACATTCTTTTATTTTTTTTTTGTTAAGGGGGTAGGCGCAAAATCTAGGTCCAATGCTATTTATTTGTATTTATTTTTTCCGAATAATGAGAAAACTAATGAATACTTTTTAAAAATGTAAACGCCGAATGCATTATTGTCGAGGGCTGAAACTCCCTTAGAATAAACAAAATGTTTCTTTTGAATGAAATATTTGAAATTACATAAAAATCTCACTAAATTTCCCTTTTTTTTTCGGGTGTTCAGGTACTTTCGGCCCTCGGTAATAATGTAATACAATAAACTCTCTCTTAATTGACACCTCTCTTCGCCGGACACCTCTATACGTACGATTTTTAAAACAAAAAAAGTTGTTTGGAATTGAAAATTGTATTAACTCCCATCTTAAAGTTCAGGAAAAGGCTCACCCATTCATACATCAACCATCCATTTTGGTCCAAGTGTGTGGATTCCACGGCCCTTCCTATTTAGGGTCTGTTTTTCGTTCTCCTCCCCAAAACTCCCAAAAACTTCGATAATTCAACTCCGACCTTTGCGGCTTCTAATAGTACTGATCATTACCTTTCCAACGCATGTCTAATTTTGAAAATCGGTTATACCATTCCAATGCCAATCGGTTATACCATTCAAAAGTTACCGAGCTCAGAAATATGACTCAATTTATATTTAAAAAAGGGAAAATATTTGTGGACATATACGTATGTGCACCGAGAGAACAATTTCTTTTCTCCTAAAACACCGATTTCTTTGAGCAATATTTCTTAAAAGTAAACATATCCTATTAATTTAAACATACCGGTTCACATATAAAGAAACGAGTTTTTTAAGCACAACTCAATAATTTCTTACAGATAATTTCTTCAATACTAAGAAATGCATTAATGGTTACATTTAATTTTCGTATTCTAAAGTTTTTATTTCTTAAATTGAAAACTACAAATATTTTGCAGTATAAGAAATATAATGTTAAGTTAATCCATATTTATATTTGTGAAAAGAAATTTTCTTGCAATCAAATAAATATTTTAAACCACAAGAAATAATTCTTCAGAAATACTCTCTGTAGTAACTGTGGTTATAAAATAAAAACTGTGTCATTAATGCCGAAATGTTACTTGCAAAGAGATTTTCTTCCACAAAAGAATTGCGCAGATTAACTATTTATGATTTAGTCGTCAGTGTTTGTCAAGATGGCGTGATATGTTCATGTTCATATAGATGGATGTTGGATTTATTGGTCTACTTTAAAAATTAACGGATATTTTGAAGGTACGTACATATATAGGTATTAAATAAAAGTAAATTGAGTAATTTAAGATGTAATAATAATATTGTTGCTTATCCGAATGGTTAAAAAAGAAACATAATAGTATCTTTATATGCTTTTTAGGTATAATGATGGACGACTCTGAAATAAAGGAGCTTATTATTCTAACTGGGAAATATGCCACAATTTAAAGCTGGGACAGAATGATATAATATATAGCTTCAGAACAATATTAAGAAAGGAGGTATTAGCCTTCCAGAAATGGTAGAACTTCATACATGTAAGTACCTTTTTAAAAATGTGTATACTTATGTATCAACTATAATACAGTCGGAAAAATGAAAGAATACCCATGAACGAACATATAAAACACGCTGTATTTTCCTGTCAGTGTGTCACACAAAAAATTGGCCAGCGCAAGTACCTACATGTAATAATTATTGTTACATGTACTTGCACTGGACAATTTTCTTTGTGACACATTGACAGGAAAATACAGCGTGTTTTATATGTTCGTTCATGGGTATTCTTTCATTTTTCCGACTGTAGGTTTCTTGAATGTATCGTCTTCTATAAAAATATACAATACAACGCTATATCAAATATGGCTGAGGATTTTTTCTGTTAATTTATTTGAGATAAAGAAATCAGTTAGTCTAATAGAAATATATGTTTATGGTTAAGAAATGTTATTGCCGAAAACCGTGAATTAGTTAATATGTATTAAATGACTTAGATGTAAACTAATAATATTTTCCCGTAATAAAATTTCTTAATGATTAGGTATGCTGTCTCTTTTAGATTATAAAAATTAAGAAAATTACATATTATTATGTCTGCTTCAATGTTTTACATTGTTTGTATTTTCCCTCTTGTTTTAGCTAAACAATGTTTATTGTGTGACTTAATATTATACAGATAAATAATTAATATTTCATTAAAAAAAGAAAAAAATAAACAAAGATGTGTATATGTTAAATAATGCCATGTTTGAACTAAATATGACTGATTATTATTAGTATTAATAGTTCTTAGTGTATTTGTTTTTTTTTGTATTTCCTAAATTTGTCAAAATAAATATCTATATCTTTATAAAAAATGTTTTATTAAAGTAAGTTTACTCTTTCTACATAACGATTTTGTTTTAGTGAATTGCTGATATACAAAGTGCTATTAACAAAAGAAGGAAAATTTGAGGAAGTTGGATTTGCCTCTCCATCCTTTTATTGTTTTGTCGAAGCCAGTGGTTGAAGAGTGGAGAAAATATTTGTATGTAATAATAACGTTTTATATCTTGTTTTATTAATAAATAATGATTTTACCTTAACACAATGATTTATTTCGCCTTATGTAATATCACTTTATTTTCAAGAAATATTAACTTAACTCTAAATATATGTTTATCTCTGCGAAATATATTTCTTAACATTAAATAAATAAATTATTAATAGTAAAATAATAATATTCCTTACTAAGAAATATTATTGCTCAGAAAGAATAGTTTTCTAATGTGTAGAAAATATATTTTTATGACTGATAAAATTAATTAGCATCAAGTGTAATTTCTTTCTGATAAATGGGTTTGAAGTTTGCCAGAAAGTGATAGTTCAATCATGTTTAAGATATATTTCTTTGGCTATAGTAGAATTTATTTGAAATATTTTAGAAAATTATATCTTATATACAAAGTTATATTGCTTAGGCAAAAAGTCGATCTTTCTTAAATAATAATAAAGTTTCTTTATGTCAAGAATTTTTTTCTCTCGGTGTGGCTGTATGTAATACATATTCATATCAGATCTTTTGTAGCTGGAATATTGTATGCGCCACTCATTTTTACGGCGTTTAGCGGTTTTTTATTCTTGTATTATTTTACAATAGGATTTAAATTCTCTGTGGTAGTTTATCGTTACATTATTTAAAGTAAAATAATTTATAAAATCAAAAAAGAACTTAGGAAAAGAGGTCTAAATTTATCCATACTGTATTTTTAATTATGCCCGTAAGCGTGAAACGCATTTCCATCTATTCTTCGAGTTAATAATTTTCCACCTGACCCCAAAAAAAAGCCTCTAAGGAAAAACCTCACGACATGAGTAAGTCTCTGAGGGCATTATAACAGAGCGTATAATCAGATGACCCCGTAAATAACATTTTTAATAGGCAGTTGGAGATTCTCGGCTAGATAGTCGGAACGTAAGTAAATTAGCGGTAGAGCCTTGGAAGGTGCGGCGCCCCAAGAGATGTCTCTAGGAGCGGTCAGACGTCTGCGGACAGGCGTGGGTCCCTTAGCGTGATGCTAAAGTAAACTAACTGCTAAATAATGAACTTTGCGTATTTTATTTTCTATCATAGACCGGTTTGTTGGATTAATGCAATATCTAAACGGCGCGTCCGCATTGGTAAAAATTTGCGTCGAACAAGCTGTTCGTCGCAAATATTTGCGTGCTCGAAGTAAATTGTGCTAGTGTGGACGTGTTCGTCGCATAAATCGGACGCAAGAATTTTCGACGCACACAACGCACACGCTCCATCGGTTATCGTTTTCGAGAGAAGATCAAATGATTTGAGCACCGCGTCCTCATTGGTAAAAATTTGCGACGCAAATTCTTGCGACGAACCATTAGTTCAATACACTCAACCAAAAAGGTACGTAATATTAATAAAAATGTTAATTCAGACAACAAAAATAATACTTAAAATTTGTCCAGTTCTTGTTTTTATTGCAACAACAAAGCGATGTTCATAATTTCATTATTTTCGTTAGTTGATCCAATGTATTACGTTTATTGAATGGATGAACATCCATTTATTAATATATAATACTTTCATTATGTATACCATAATATCACTTTATTGATATTACGAACATTGTTCACTGAGTCAACGAACACTATTCATTGAAACAACTTCTTCTTCTTGTGGTGCTTTCTCTTTTAGTGGAGGTTAGCGACTACACTGGCAAATTTGTCTCTGTCCAATGCTGCTCTAAAGAAGGATGTAGAATCAAGGCCGGTCCAGTCTCTGATATTTCTAAGCCATGAAACCTGGCGCCTACCGGGACCCCGTTTTCCTTCAATCTTACCCTGGATTATGTCTCCCAGGTAGCTAACTTTTCTGACTTTAATGATTTTCAGGAGTTTCCTATCTGTACCTATTCTCCTTAGAACATCTTCGTTGGTGGTGTGGAATGTCCAAGGTATTTTCAAGATTCTTCTATAAAGCCAGAGTTCGAAGGCTTCTAACTTGTTTATCAGTGTTGTGTTGAGTTTTCAGGCCTCCGTTCCATACCAAAGTATTGACCACACATAGCAATGCAGAAAACGACATCTAAGGCTGATACTAATGCTACTGTTACAAAATAAGCTTTTCATTTTGATAAACCCCTGTCGGGCTATCTCTATTCTCGCCCTTACTTCCTGTTTATAATCAAGTTGATTGTTGAACCAGCCACCAAGATATTTGTATTGGCTTACGCATTCAAGCTGTTGGTGTTTCACATATATTGGAAGAGGTAAATTTTTTTCCTTGATATTTTCATAACTTTGGTTTTCGCAGTATTGATCTTCATCCCCATTTTTTCACAACTCTCAGTAACCCTATCCAACAGTATCTGCAGACTACTGAAACAACAACGTCGTTAATTGACCAGCGAAGAGTATTCGTTGTGTCAATAACAGTGATATTTCTCCTAACGTATACTGCTTCATGCATCCAATCAATTTCGTTTATTTCTACAATTATTTCCGTTTAATCTTACAATTAATTCCGTTCATTCCCACAATAAATTCGGTTATTCTTACAAGCAATTCTATTCATTCCTACAATCAGTTTCGTTTATTCCTACTAATATAAGAACGTATTTTATATTAATTACTGAATGCATTAGCTCAATGTATGTTATTAATTGATTAATAATAATTTTGCAAATCCCTCTTTTTGTTCTAAACCTAATGGAGTTTACACTGCCTCTCATATAATTTCACTTATACAGTGCTCTGGAATAAGTGTTACCCCCCCCCTTATTAACTTATTTATTTTTAGCACATAAGCAAAACGCTCGAAAAGGTCGATTTTTAAAATAATCAAAGTATATTATAACATCAATGTTTCGAACTTTACGCGATCCTTCTTCGGGTAACATGCACAACTTTGATTTTTTTTTAATGGGAAAGTACATCATGTGACAGCTCATTTAAAAGCGTTTGAAATGGTGATTCCAAAAATGTATAACACTTTAATCCTTTTTGAGAGCGCAGGTGCAAAATTTCGATCGAATTCTTTTTAAACGCATTAATTTTTTTGGAATCCTGAGAAAACTAATAAGTAATTTTAAAAAATTTAAATGCAGAATAAAAGATTACATTATTACCGAGGGCTGCAAGTCCCTTAGAATAAACAAAAAGTTTCTTTTGAATGGTATATTTGAAATTAAAAATCATACTGTTTTTTTTTTCTTTTTCACCCCTGTCACTTAATAATCATTATAGAAGTTCTCAGGGACTTCAGACCCTCAATAATACTGTAATATTTTATTCTGCGTTTAAATTTTTCAAAAATACTAATTAGTTTTCTCAGAATTCGAAAAAAAATAAATACGATAATAGACACACAAAAACTTCCTTCCAGTACGGACTACACTTGGAAACGAAATGAAATTATTCGGCACTTCAGCAAAGGTAACAAATAATTATTTTTTAAACAATGGTAACACGGAGAAACTCGGGGTATCACGATAAGGAAAAGCCGTTACATTTCAAATGGTCAAGCAAAACATTTATCAAATCTTTACCAGTGAGGACGCGGCATAAGAGATGAGACGAAAAAGTATCTCGAAAAAACCTTATTTCTAACCGTTTGTTTGTGGTATTTTGCACTATTTGTGCTGAACGAAAATTTAATTTGGGAAAATATTGATGAGAATGTCGATGAGGGCTTAAATAAAATTATAATAACAGTAAAGAAAATCTGTATAAGAAATTTAAAGGGTAGCTCAATGCTAAAAAAGAAGGCAATGTCCAATGAAAGAAATCATATTGGATTGGATGGAGCAACGTAGACTAGCAAAAAACAAAGAAACACTTTATAGAAATATACAAAAAGAAATTAGACGTAAAATACGAGAATCACGAAATTAAGAGAGTATCATGAAATTAAAGAACTCGAAAATAGATACGAAACGTTTAACATGTATGAAAAAGTGAATAAAGCGGCTGATTTTCTCAATAAGAGACAAACTGCACTACTATAACTATGATGAACATGGCAAAGTAATATTTGACTAGAGGACAAACTTAAAGAATGGGAAAATTAAATTACGAACCTGTTCGAATACGATAGGAGCAGTTCACCTCCGGATATTACTATCAGCGACGGACCCCTAATAACACGCTCTGAGATAATAAAAGTCATACAGTTATAAAAAAAATGGCAAAGCAACAGGTACCGATGAATTTTCATGAAAGTAAAATACGCAGGTTTATAAATGGTAGCAATGATTTAGATTTTAGAGGCTGTGACTTCATTTTTTAACACCAGTTATACAAATGGACATTACCTAATGCTTGGTCCAATTCATTGTTCATATAGCTCTAGCTAATAAGACAAGAGCAAAAACCTGTGCTGATTATAGAGCCATCAGTTTGTTAAGGCAATTATTGAAAATTTTCTAAGGGCAACACATGTCCGTATCTAAAATGTGAGGAAGACCTATGTGACATATAGTTTGGTTTCCGTATCAAGCTTGGAACGAGAGAGGCATTGTCTGGGATGAACGTTCTTGCGAAAGGTATCGTGATATATCTGTAGAGATGTACTGTTGTTTTACTGACTTCCAAAAAGCATTTGACCATGTTAATCACTCTATATTGATCAACGTTCTAAGAGACATTTTCCACAAATGCACACATGGGATTTAGGTCGGGGCATTGTACTGACCAAGGCAACACATCAATACTTTCGTTGGTAAGCCAGTCTTTCACTGGCGTGCGACATGTTGACGCCAATTATCATGCATGAGGTGGACGTTTTGACTAACCGCATCAACAAAGGGACGAACGATAGGTTGTAGACCTATAGTTGTGTTTTTTATTATTCATTATTTTTTCTGTTAACTTGAAACTTTAATCCATCAACACAAACTAAATTACAAGACAACCGCTTCCAAAGAATTGAAAGAAGCCAAAAAATCTAATAAAACACCCTTCTCTGAAAAATAATCTGCAGGCGCATTTGTTTGGGTACCGGTGTAGCCATAAACAACGGAAATATTTTTTTAACAAAAATGATATTTTAAAATGCAAATACATTACACTGGGTATAAACTATATCTCATGAAAAAACACGTTTTAAATTTGCGATACAATAAAGATATAAAAACTTGTATTTTACTAGATAATCCATGCGTAGAGAATGACCAGTGAGATTAATAGTCGTGAATTGTCTATCAATCCTTTTGATACCGTATGTATCTAGGATTATATAGTGTATTTTATCCTTAGAGTATGTGTGAGTCGTATGGATAAATTTGGAAAATATAATATTTGAGCAGTGTTGCCACAGGTCTTGGACAAAGTTTCGGGAGACTGCTCCTATTTTTTCGGTAGAAATCGTCAAATTTCGGAATATTTCATTTTTGCTTCTTTTGCTATCACATTGCAAAAAAATGATACTTTAGGTACCAGTATTCAAAAATCAACTACATTCATCATCATATAATGATCGATAATCACCAATCATCATAAAAATCATACAAAGTTCAAAATCAGTATACCTTAAAAAAATGTATTTTCTCGGCTTTCTAGGTATTATAGAGCAATTTTCTTCATTTTTTTTTAAATCCAAAGTAACTCGAGTAGAGCCGTCTAACTAGCGCAATACTAAATATCAAGGATGCTTTAGTTTTGTTATAAGGAAGTAATTTATTTTTAATAAAATAAAACTGCATATTTTTCCTGTTGTAGACTTTTTAAAAAAACTTACCACACGTGTACCTATTAACATTCAAAATACAAATATTCTTATTTAAAAGCTCTATAATAATTGTTTAAACTAGTTAAAAAATTTGGTTATAATAAATAATAGTTATAAGTTATTAACATTTATAAATTACTGCAAAAATAAGGGTTTTTTGAAATTATCTCCAATTGTTTATGTATTTAAAATTAGAAACTATTAAGATCTACATAGAATATTTATTTGAAATATTTTTCTCTAAAATCTACAAGGAATGTTTTATAGGCAAAAACATGATTTTTTACACTTTATAATCGTTTAAAAGCAAAACAATGTCGGATATTGAAGCAATTGAGAACGAGAAAAATTTTTAATGTTCTTTAGTTATGTCGAAATACTGTAAGTTAAAAAGGTGCAAAATATATTTCTCCTGTTTTAAGATTTTAATATAAATACCATTTTTAGTTTGGAATTATCTTCTATATCAAAATAAGCCACAATCCTTCAGTATTCACTATTCAGATTCAGGTAGATACATTTTACTCCCAAAATCATAATATAAGAGGACGAAGGACTGGTCATAAAATTGATATCGGTAAATCCGTATCTGCTGGTTCGCACATTGTGTCACAAGCTAGTAAAAGCAATTCAAGAATTCTTAAAAATTAACTAAACTCTGTTGCCAAATCTATCCGCTAAAAAAAATTTTCTAATAATTTTGATTTTTCGGTAGAAAAAGAAATCGGCAGATTAATTTAAAAATTAAGAATTTTGATTGAAAAAACTACGTTTTCAGACGGTTTTTCCCAAATAACTCAAAAATTAATTAATTTATCGAAAAAAATATTTTTAGCAAAAGTGTAGCCTATTAAAAAACGAAAAAAATGGTGTACCAGTAAAGTCTACAGATTGAGTAGAAGCAAAGTTGTAGCTCATGAAAAATACGTTCTTATTCGTCTAATTCCAAATCGAATAATTCAACGCGAAATCACCGAAGAAAGAAGCGTTTTTCGGGAAAACCTTATTAACATTTTTAAAGTATCGAAAAAAAGCTTATTATTTGTTTTTTATAAAAGTTTACAGCATCAAAAATAAACGAGTTACACTGAAAAAAAAAGTTGGCCCCTTTTTTTTGGTAAAAAAAATCGTGAAAACCACCCTCTATTTAGCACCCTAAATGAAATTGATCATTTGGCTTTACCATCTATTTTAACTGTATGTTTATTGTTTATATGATCTGTAAGTTTGATTGATTTGAAGTGCTTATTTTTAAAAACGTTTGATTTTATAGTAAAAAAAAATTTTCTAAATTTTTTTTAAAAATTTTATTTTTTCAAAATAACTTAAAAAGTATTAGTGATAAGAAAAATCTTAAAGAATAAAAAAATGTAGGTTTGGCTATTATAAATATACTAGTTTATTTTGTTTCTCCGTGAGACAAAAATTGGTTAAGATATGGCTGTTCAAAATTTGCATACACTCGTGATTAGTGACCCATTCAAGCTTTCTCAATTATAATCCTTTCAAAAATAAACACTTTAAACCGGTGAGAGTGACAGATCATATAAAAAATAGATAGGTAAGTAAATTGTTTGTAAAGCGGTAGCGATTATTTTCATTTGGGGAGCTAAACACGGCGAGATTTTCATGTTTACTCGCTTATTTTTAATGCTAAAACTTTTATTAACAATTAAATCAAAGCTTTTTATAAACACTTTAAAAAAGTTTAAAGGGGTTTTTCCCGAACAGTGCTTAATTTTTCGGTGATTTTACCTTGAAATATTCGATTTGGAATTAGACGAATAAGAACGTATTTTTCATGAGCTACTACTTTGTTTTTATTTGATTTATAGACTTTGCTGATACACCATTTTTTTTGGGATTTTTATAAGCTACAATTTTGATACGAATATTTTTTCGATAAAATATTTACTTTTTGAGTTATTTGCGAAAAACCGTCTGAAAACGTAGTTTTTTTGTCGAAAAATCAACATTTTCAATGGCAAATAACTCGAAAAGTATTGACTTACGTAAAAAACTCTATAAAACAAAAGTTGCTTAAAATCAGTCAATTTATCCATTTCTGGTCTTACCTTGAACGTATGTTTTTTCACCCCCGAGAAGGGGTAAATGTCACCCCCCAAGTAAAAGCAACCAACGGCACAATTTCAACTTTGAAGTGGAGGGTAAGTAGAACCTAAATCCCAATTTTCATACAATTCGGAGTTGCCCCTGAAAATTACACGGTATCGCCGAATTTCCCGTTCATTTACTGGGCTAATTATGAATTTGTAGATCCGCGCCTGACTGTAGCCTAATCATTTCCATCCCAGTTTTCATATTTTTGACACCACTCTAATATTCCAGCACGATTGCCTCTGGATATAGGTGAACATCTCAAGGGCATTCGATTGTGAAGGTTGGCTTCATAGAGATAATCTTAGTAGCACGGCCTATGGTTACCTGGTGTGCCCGCTGCAAGAAGCCAACCAAGTCAGGTGCTTTCAGGTAATTTTTGGTTGTTTTCTAGCGTTTAACACTAAAAATAGGTCTTGAGCTGCAGTTGTAGGGCGCTCACGTCCTAGATCAGTGATTCCCAACCGGGGGGCGATTGCCCCCATGGGGGCGATTTGAGATTTTCAGGGGGGCGATAGAGCGAAGGGGGTGATATGGGGGGCAATAGAGAAAAGGGGCGATAAGGTGAGCGATTAGGATCTGGGAAAAGAGAAATGGGTAATAGAGAAGAAAAAACAATAATTTCGATCGGATATCCATAGGATAATAAAAAGTAATTAAATGTACACCAATGCAGGTAATAATAACACAAACATCTCGTCTAGTAACAGAGGGCTATGAATCATGATACAATTTAATTCTATAGGTAAGTAATACATTATAATTAGTTCTGCATTTTCCTTTTATCGAGCTTTCGTATTGGGCTAACATCCGCACAAAAGAGAAAGGGATAGAAGTGGGATAAGAATGATGAGAGTAGGTACCGACCCTGCCGATCTGACTCCAACAAAAAGTGTACGGCCAAAATTGTGGTCGTTTTGTCATCTATCTATCTTTTGCCCTTCATTTGTCCAAAGTTGAACGTAGGCCTCCCCCTTATTTTTCCACTCTTCTTCGTTCAGTGCTAATCCTGTCCATCTAGTCCCAGCGTATCTTTTTGAGTCATCCGACCATCTCTTCTGTGGTCTGCCCTTTCCTCTTTTACGGTCCCAAGGTATCCAGTGGATTGTCGCTTCATTCCATCTTCCGTCTTTTTGTCTGTTGTTTTATCATGTTTTTAACTAGAGAGTAGCTGCATGTTTGTTTGGATCTTTCACTTTGGTTTTATTTCTGATCCATGTATTTTTATTTTTGTCACTTATCTTGATACCCAGCATCTTTCTTTCCATTGCCCTTTGAGTATTGGCCATTCTTTCCATATTTTCCTTCGTGAAGGTCCATGTCTGTGCTTCATATGTAAATATTGGGCATGTCATAGATGAGGTAAATAAAATTAAAGCAAAACCAAAGAATGATGGAATATTTCGTACAATCTGACACTCTGTAAAGAAAATGATGAGATATTTAATACATTGCTACTACAGTACTACATACGGAAGTCCGCTGGCTTTCGAAAGGGAATTGCTCACGGCGGTTCTGCAGTCTCATGGATACTATTATCGAATTTCTGATAACTACTGACCCCACACTGAGTACAGCACTACAAGAGAAGCGAAATGACATCGCTTAACTATCAGATATTTCTGAAAAATTAAATGGAACGAATCTGGAATTACAAAGGAAGAACATAAATATTGCCAAAGCGAAGGGAGTAGTCGGAGCATTCATTGACAAACTATCTATTTTTGAAGAAAATATACAGAGAGGAGGTCTGACCAAATTCCCCAGAAATCATCGTGTGGTTATTCTGAGGATCTTCAAACATATTGCCTCCACCTTGGAGGGGATGTGAGGTACATTGCTATTAACCAACATTGAGCTAGACATAAAGAAATTATGTGAGTATCACCAGGCCCAAGGGAGAAATTAACAATTATTACTAACCATGTTCACCAACACGTGGACAAAATGCAAGAGGCACAAGATTGAAACAGAGGGAAAATTATGAGAGAGATCTATGTCCAGCAGTGGACAAGCGAAGATTGAATGATGACTTACCATGTATCATTTTACGAAATGTAAAAATAAATCAATATTGTACTGAATAATTTTTTGTTTCAATTTAATTGGGGAGAGGGCCGATTATAGTATTCACAACCGGTAAAACCTGTCTAAGGGGGCGATCATGGGAAAAGGGTTGGGTACCACTGTCCTAGATGACGTTCGGCTGGACTTCGAGTGTCACAAAAACGCCACCACAATTGACTTATAACACTTTGGGAGACACCCATGCACTCAGCTATATTAGTTTACCGCATGCAACATTGGATAAGTCCTACAGCCCTATTTGTCTCATCCAAAGTTAAATGACTTCGTCCCTTGATAAAACACAATATTTTCCAATGCACTAAGTAAACAAGAAATTTATAGCATGAACAAAATCGAAACTATCAGAATATTTACTGCAGTATAACTATAAGAGATTCGCCGCCACGCTGCTCATGTCGTAGCCCTCATGCTAGCATCATATTGACCATCATTAAATGATTGTTGCATAATATACTAATTAGTATCAAACAATTTTCTAATGATCTTGCTACAGAAAATGGTCTGCATAAAATACGTACATTTTAACTAATTATAAAAATTAACGATTTACCCAATTTTGACGGTTCCAAATAGTTTCAAAGTAGTTTTTAGGACGTATATATTTTTTTAATTATTCCCTTATATTCTCTTTTAATAAAACTGGCCTAAAAAGGGCTGGGTTAACGATAACACCAAAGAAATTCCCAAACACGTGAGGAGAACAAAGTGGACTCCTTAGAGAGCCATTTTTCCGCACAAGGACGCTTTTATCAATATGAATAAAGTAAGCTCATGTTTTGTTTTTGTTTTGTATGTGCCTCTTGTGAAATATGAGCCTTCTTTCGTGATAATGATATTTTTCATTCGCTAATTATGATTGTAGATGGTTTATGAATAGATTGAACCTAATATTATCTTTTTGTTTGAACGACAAAAATGTGTTTGTAGGCTAACATGAGATAAATGCAATTTAATTCTTCAGTTTTAAAATTACGTACAAAAACGTAAAAACTATTATTTTCACATTTTTTCAAAATACTATAATTTTTAGTCCAGAGAAATAAGATTTTTCTCGTGACACATCCCACTCCAGGCCGAAACCAATTTTTTTGAGTACCATGGACATCTATATTAATAACCTATATTATTAGCCCAATAAATGACCGTTTTGGAGTGTAATTTCCAGGGGCAACTCCGAATTGCATGAAAATTTGGATTTAGGTTCTACTTACCCTCCACTTCAAAGTTGAATTTGTGCCGTTGGTTGCTTTTACTTGGGGGGGGGGCGACATTTACCCCTTCTCGGGGGGTGAAAAACGGGTCTTTAAAATAAGGTCGGAAATGGGTAAATTGACTTATTTTAAGCACCTTTTGTTTTATAAAGTTTTTTACGTAAGTCAATACTTTTCGAGTTATTCGCGATTTAAAATGTCGATTTTTCGACAAAATAAACTACGTTTTCAGACAGTTTTTCCCAAATAACTCAAGAAGTAAATATTTTATCGAAAAAAATATTTTTAGCAAAAGTGTAGCCTATAAAAAAACGAAAAAATGGTGTACCAGTAAAGTCTACAAATTGAATAGAAGCAAAGTTGTAGCTCATGAAAAATACGTTCTTATTCGTCCAATTCGAAATCGAATAATTCAACGCAAAATCACCGAAGAAAGAAGAGTTTTTCGGGAAAACCTTATTAACATTTTTAAAGTATCGAAAAAAAGCTTATTATTTGTTTTTTACAAAAGTTTCCAGCATCAAAAATAAACGAGTTACAGTGAAAAAAAAAGTTGGCCCCTTTTTTTGTAAAAAAAAAAAGTCGTGAAAACCTCCCCCTATTTAGCATACACTCGTGATTACTGACCCATTCAAGCTTTCTCAATTATAACCCTTTCAAAAATAAACACTTTAAACCGGTGAGACTGACAGATCATATAAAAAATAGATAGGTAAGTTAATTGTTTGTAAAGCGGTAGCGATTAATTTCATTTGAAGAGCTAAACACGGCGAGATTTTCATGATTTTTTACAAAAAAAAAGAGGGCCAACTTTATTTTGAGCGTAACTCGCTTATTTTTAATGCTAAAACTTTTGTTAACAATTAAAACAAAGCTTTTTATAAACACTTTAAAAAAAGTTTAAATGGGTTTTTCCCGAAAAGTGCTTAATTTTTCGGTGATTTCACCTTGAAATATTCGATTTGGAATTAGACGAATAAGAACGTATTTTTCATGAGCTACAACTTTGTTTTTATTTGATTGATAGACTTTAATGATACACCATTTTTTTGGGTTTTTTATAAGCTACACTTTTGCTAAGGACATTTTTTTCCATAAAATATTTACCTTTTGAGTTATTTGCGAAAAACCGTCTGAAAACGTAGTTCCTTTTCCGGTCTTATCTTGAACCTATGCTTTTTCACCCCTGAAAAGGGGTGGCTGTCACCCCCCAAGTAAAAGCAACCAACGGTACAATTTCAACTTTGAAGTGGAGGCTAAGTAGAACCTAAATCCAAAGGACATCGCACACATCTTATGGAAAATATAATCTCACTCAAATTCAATAAAATTTATACGAATAGATTCGTTTTAAATTAACGGTCAAATCTTATCATTGCGCCAACTCTTAATTATGATTAATTACGGCCCAAATTGCAATTAAAGTTTATCGAAATCAAATTTTTTAGTCAGTAAAAGTGTCAGTTACAATCACTATTGCTCTGAGTGCTATTCAAAAGAGCTTAAACCCCGCTGGGCCTAAGCGGATTAGTGAAACTAATCTGCTGATTTATGGAGTACCGACAATTTGGGTATTATAAAATATTTTTTCTCTCTCTAACTTATGTACGTATCCATTTGATTTCAGATTTATTTATATCAATTTCTGCTCTTATTATTGAAAATATGGAGTTGGCGCAATGATAAGATTTGACCGTTAATTTAAAACGAATCTGTTCGTATAAATTTTATTGAATTTGAGTGACATTATATTTTCCATAAGATGTGTGCGATGTCCTTTTCATGCAATTCGGAGTTGCCCCTGAAAATGACACGGTATCGCCGAATTTCCCGTTCATTTACTGGGCTATATGTTTCCTGTAGCCGATTTTGATGATATACATAGTTATAAACAAACGAACATTAAAAAACGTTAAATTTTCGCTTTTTTCGTGTATTACTAAAAAGTGAAGCATTCTAAACAAATTTGAGAATAAGAAACTCATAAATCATATAAAAAACTTCAATATGGCGTTCGCTGAATATGTCTATCCTTATTTGTTGCTTAGAAAAGTGCAAAATAAGTCATAAATTTTGAGATTTTATAGATACGTAAAAATTAACGTATAACCTTCTTATTACACGGAATGCTGAGACTTCTTGTGCTTAAATTATATTTGAAATTTCAAAGCAATTGGTCAAATAGTTTAAAAGTTATTTAATTTGTTCATCCAAAACTCATTTTTTGCTACACTATAAGTCAGAAAATTATGAGGTTACAGTAATACTTCGGAAAGTTTATGAAAGAAGAACATTTATACTATTAACTTAATTAAAAAAAATGACAAAAAGTAATTTTAAACAATGTAAAATTATTTTGCAAAAACATGTCGATTTTTTGCTTACTTATAAATAATTAAAATAACTTTTTAACCGTTACCCGTAAAAAAAAAGAGTGTGTGTGTACTATGTACGCACGTAAGAAGATATTCTTCTATTATATAATACTTAGGTAATTTAAACGAAGTAAATATACTTAAAAGGTTATTTGTATTTTATTTAAAAATCAAATTAACTTTCTTATCTACCACTTTCAAAAAAATTTTATTAAAACAACCAAAAATAAAAAAAAATATGAATCGCCCGGGGATTGAACCCGCACAACCTTTCAATCTCAGTGCTAACGCATTTCTAACTACTCCACCGAGGCACTACAAATAAACATGTAAGTTTCGGATATAATTACACAACACGGCGACATATAGTGTAAAATGTTATGCTTACATAATATTTTATTAATCCAAAAACACAAGAATTATAATAAATAATACATTTCCTAAAACCACTAATATATTCTTTTAATGACTTATTTGCACGGTTACAGATACATACATACCTATCTTGAAAGATTAGCAATGAACTACATAGGTACTGTCAGAACTACATACTGTCAGTGTGCGCAGGCGCGCGGTAATGTACAATTTTACCCTCAATCGATTCGCCGCTAAAGAAGAATATCTTCAAAAATTATTTTTTCATATTTAGAAAGACTGAATTTTTATACACATTCAGAAAGAAAACAATCGTCCTAGGACAATTAGGGACAAAGTTAGCCCCCTCCCCCTTTTTTATATTTCACATGTTCTTGCAAAATAATTTTGCAATATTTAGAATTATTTTTTGTCATTTTGTTTTAATTAAAATAATAGTGTAAATCTTCTTCTTTCATAAACTATCCAAAGTATTACTATAACTTGATCATTTTCTGACTTATGGTGTTGCAAAAAAAATTAATTTGGGATAAACAAATTAAATCACTTTTAAACTATTTGACCAATCGCTTTGACATTTAAGGTATAATTTAAGCACCAGAAATCTCAGTATTCCGTGTAATAAGAAGGTTCTAGGTTAATTTTTACATAAGTTATGAATATTTATAGAAACTCAAAATTTATTATTTATTTTGAAATTTTCTTAGTAACCAATAAAGATAGACAAATTCAGCGAACGCCATATTGAAGTTTTTATACGATTTATGAGTTTCTTACTCTCAAATTTGTTTAAAATGCTTAACTTTTCACCCGTGTTGAGCTGGCCCCCCCCCACTTGCAAAAATTAAAAAACAAATAGCCCTGATTTATGAGCTATTTATGAGCTCTCATATTCCGCAAACTAAAAATTTTGAGCTCGTTCCACTGAGCAGGAATTTAATACCCTAGTGGGGGGGGCTGAGTCAGCCCCCCCCACTACTTAAAAATAGGAATATTGAATCGGTTTTTGCGGCAGAATTACGAGCTATTTATGAGCTCTTGAAATTATATAGTTTCGATTTTTGAGCTCATCCCCTTCACCCCCAAACAACCCTTTAATTGATTTAACTTAAGAGAAAGATGCTGAGAAAACTTAAAATATATCGTATTGCGGATATAATTCATATAGCTTATATACTCTAAGAATAAACTATTAAATCAAGAGCATTTCGATTATTGAGCTACAACCGCTTCGCAAGAAAACCACCCTATCTTCCCGGCTTAAGAGAAAGTTGTACTTAAAATGCATTAAACTAATTATTTGGCGACTACATATCATTTAATAATTTATAAGCTTCCAAATTACGCGCATTTAGATCAGTAGATTGCAAATTATTTTGTATAGTGCAGTCACTGAAGGTAACAATCAACGATTACCTTCAATTTCGGTGAACCTTCATCGATTTTCACGAAAATTGGTCAGTAGTTAGAGGATACGTCAAGAAACAAAGGTGACATGGTACCACCTTGCGCCTTTACCCTGAGGGTGGATACCGCCCCTTCTCGGGGGTGAAAATTATTTTATAAAAAATAAATGCACCAATCAATAAAAGAACAAATTAAAAGCAAAATTTATTATATAAAGTTAATAAAATAAGTCAATACTTTTTAAGTTATTAAAGATCAAAGATTTTAATTATTTGTGAAAAAAATGCATGTTTTGAAAAGGTTTTTTGTAAATCACTGAAAAACTTTAAGTTTTTACAAAAAAGTTAATAGTAGTTTAATTCGTATAGCTTATATTCTAAGAATAAACTCTTAAATCACGCGTCTTTCGATTATAGAGCTACAACCCCTTCGCAAGAAAACGACCCCATATTCCCGGCTTAAGAGAAAGTTGTTCTTAAAATAATTTAAATTAATAAGTTGGCGACTACATATCGTTTAATAATTTATGAGCTTGCAAAATATACGCATCTCAATTATTGAATTGCCATTTTCTTTCTATAGTGCAGTCACTGAAGGTAAAAATCAACTAGTACCTTCGATTTCGGTAAATCTATATTTATTTTCACGAATTGACAATAACAACTTGGGGTTTTAGCCTGGGGTATATGTCACCCCTTCTCGGGAGTGAAAATTAATTTATTAAAAATAACCCCACAAATCGAGAGAGGGACAAATTGTAAGCAAAATTTGTTATATAATGTGATTAAAATAAATCAATACTTTTTGAGTTATTAAAGATAAAATATTTTAATTTTTGGAAAGAAAATGCATGCTTTAGAGCGATTTTTCATAAATGACTCAAAAACTGTAAGTTTTTACAAAAAAGTTTGCATCACTAAAATTGAAGCTAATGAAAAATATAATAAATTGCTTACTTGAAAAACCCTTTAATGTTAATTTAAAGTAAGTTACTGGTAATTAAATGTATATTTTTTTCCGCGACTGTTAAAATCTAAGGGTTCAAGCTTAAATAACGGGAAAGAGATGCATTTTATAACACTTAGGTACTAAATACTTGCCAAAGTAGTTAGAAATACCTATGAAAAATAAGATGCAGAAAAAGTTGATAGTATCAAAATCCGCTCACCAATTTTCGTGAAAATGAATGGAGATTTACCGAAATCGAAGGTACTAGTTGATTTTTACCTTCAGTGACTGCACTATACAAAATAAATTGCAATTTACTGATCTAAATGCGCGTAATTTGGAAGCTTATAAATTATTAAATGATATGTAGTCGCCAAATAATTAGTTTAACGCATTTTAAAAATACAACTTTCTCTTAAGCCGGGAAGATAGGGTGGTTTTCTGGCGAAGGGGTTGTAGCTCAATAATCGAAATGCTCTTGATTTAATAGTTTATTCTTAGAGTATATAAGCTATAGGAATTATATTCGCAATACGATATATTTTAAGTTTTCTCAGCATCTTTCTCTTAAGTTAAATCAATTAAAGGGTTGTTTGGGGGTGAAGGGGATGAGCTCAAAAATCAAAACTATATAATTTCAAGAGCTCATAAATAGCTCGTAATTCTGCCGCAAAAACCGATTCAATATTCCTATTTTTAAGTAGTGGGGGGGGCTGACTCAGCCCCCCCCACTAGGGTATTAAATTCCTGCTCAGTGGAACGAGCTCAAAATTTTTAGTTTGCGGAATATGAGAGCTCATAAATAGCTCATAAATCAGGGCTATTTGTTTTTTAATTTTTGCAAGTGGGGGGGGCCAGCTCAACACGGGTTAACTTTTCGTTAATAGACAAAAAAAGCAAAAATTTACGTTTTTTGATTTTCATTTGTTTATGTATATCATCAAAATCGGCTGCAGAAAACATATAGTTTATTAATATAGATGTCCATCATACTACTCAAAAAAAAATGGTTTCAGCATGGAGGGGAAAGAATATGAACGTATTTTTCAAGTTTTTATTCAAAATTTGTTCCTTTACCTTCCAAATCGTGTGCAAATGGTTATTGACATTTTAGGGCATAATACCCGATATTAGACAATTTTGTTCAAGTCCACTCGTAATTTTATTAATTGTAATTCGTTTCGATGTTACACTATTTTCTTTTATAGCTTTCTAATTAAATAAATTACGCTAAGGAATGAAGCAGTAATGGTCATTTTTTGTTTTAAAAATGAAAGATGTTGAGTATACAATATGAAACAGTGCATAAAACTTCCAATGAATTTTAATTTTCGGAAACTTATACGGTGGTCACTTTTTTGCTGGTCAGTGTATTACAAAACTACAAATAACTACGATATGTATACCAACCAATAACAACTCTTATTTGGACCTCTTCTCCAAACTTCTTTATGTTATTTCTATACTTTTGTTAAAAAAACATTCAATATACAAAATACCGCATCTACTACCTACATACATCAAAAATATTTAATACCGCTTATGGTTACCTTCTTTACAATGTTTATAAAACCTTAGTCGTTCATGTTTAATGACCATCTAATGACATATCTTAGTACAATCATCAACAGACATAATTTCCCTGAAAATGCTTTGTCCTACACACGATAATAATATACTTCGTCTACTGATATATCGAGAGATAGCAAGATCCTATTTTACATTACGATTGTCAATAGAAATGGATCGGACCCTCTAAACACAAAACTCATTCTTATCTGATTCCTGAATAGTTAATAAAGGAAAACTTTGGACATTCACATGCATCAAAGGTGGATAATGGGGCCAGCTACGTGTAGTAACATTGTAGGGACTGAAATTGATCGAATACTTCTAATATTTTTTGGAATTTCTTTATTATAAAGAAGTAATTACTACGAAGTTATATTTTGTGTATGTTTTATGATTTATAAAATTCAATTTAGGGAAAAATAGTACGTCTGTAAAAGTATGTAAAATGTATTACCTTCTTATTTCCTTAGCTAAGCGCTTTCGACAAAAGTGTCATCATCGGAGCTAATGCTACAATCAAAGTAGTTTTATAAGAGAAGTATGTCTAAGTACAAAAAAATTAACTTACCTCAATAGAAGGTAAAAAGTACTTAAGGTTATGTACATGAGCATCTTAATAGTGTCTATACTAAATTTACCATGAAGATTCAGTAGAAATAAACAAACCAAGCACTCCCGAATCATAATTTACAATGTATAAAATGAAATAAAAATGTATACCATTTTTATTCAGTTGCAATGCAAAGGCAAAACTGTCTTATTTTTCACTTAGAATAGAGAGCGCAAACCAGCACCCTAAATCGACGATTTTCGACTCTAATTAATGTCATCATCAGAGAGGCGTAGGTTTGCTGCTCTCTACCCCAAGTGACGAATCTCCGAGAGCTTGTCCCCGCATTGCAACTGACGTTTATGGAGTAGGTGACTAACGATATCTGGTAACTGACAGTCAAAGTTTTAAAGTTTTCAACCTAATAGAAATATCAAAAATATTGAAAAATTTTAAAAATATTGCTAAAAGATATTTAATTGAAAACTTATTGGAACTCAGCAGCATTTTCAGTCCAGCTGGATTTTTGCAAGACTGACCTGAATCCAGCTGGATCCAGCGCGGATCCAAAAAAAGTTCGACTCAAAATAAAAACACGATTTGACTGTTTTTTTTTTGTCTATATTCTAAATTTCTAAACAACAGAAACATAAATAATTTTGTTTTTTTGGAAGTTAGACCAAAACCATATTTAACTATGGTCTTATCGTCTAACCTACTTCGCACAGAACTGCACATATAGCCGGTTACGGAGAAAGCCCTTTCGGCCTCTATGCTGGTTGGTTTTAAGGTCGTCAAATAGCCATAGATTATGGACAAATTATCGCCATTCACACCTTCGGTGTCACAATCGGTCATTTCCTTTTCCAAAATCTTTTCATAATCTTTTTGATAACTTAGTTTTTTTTAAATGATGAAAGGGTTGCCAATGCGAGTCCATTATACAATTGGATATGGTAATTGAGTCAATACTCGCAATCTTTAGTTTGTATTTTTATTAGTTGTTACATAATCGTGGGGCAACCGGTTTCGAGTCTTACAATATATGACTCATCATCAGGCCCAGTACAAAAAAGTCTTCTCAATACAAACTACAAGCTAAAAAACACAAAACGAGAGACATGTACACATATATATAAAACTTAAAAACAACTTTGTCTTGGTTTTAATCACACACCATGAAGCCAAGCAACTGTGTAGTATTGACCTCAACCTTCCATAGTATGTAAAAATGAGACCTATTGTCATTGGGAGCGACCAATCTGATGAAAATTGCTTCGTATATAATTTTAATATATATACTACCATCATTCCTCAACTAGTTAAGGGATGATGGAGTTCTGACAAGATAGTATGCGATCAAAAGACATAATATAAAGTTATTAGTAATTGGTATGTACTTACATAACAGCCATTGAAACTGTTCCACAGCTAAAGATGTACATGCAGTCACCAGCTCCCATAAGGATAGTTGATCGATCAAACAACCTTTAGTCTCTTATATTGTAAGTTGTTTTCAATGTGGAACTTGGAAAAGAGTTCCAAGTTTTTTCCAAGTTCCACATTGAACACAACTTACAATATAAGAGACTAAAGGTTGTTTGATCGATCAACTATCCTTATGGGAGCTGGTGACTGCATGTACATCTTTAGCTGTGGAACAGTTTCAATGGCTGTTATGTAAGTACATACCAATTACTAATAACTTTGTATTATGTCTTTTGATCGCATACTATCTTGTCAGAACTCCATCATCCCTTAACTAGTTGAGGAATGATGGTAGTATATACAGAGAGAGTCTGTAAAGTGGAATAAATTCAATATCTCAAATACTAATTGTTTTTTTGGAAAATGCTCAGACCCGTCGATTAGTATTTCAAATTGTCCTTTTTGACATTCAATAAAAATGTATACAGGGTGTCCCAATTTAGAGATATGACGTCATCGTCGATTTTCTTAAATGGCAACACTGTCATTTTGATAGCTAACTTGATAGGGTTTGTAAAGTTATACATAACTGCAAAATATCAAATTTTTATTCTCTACCATTTACAAGATAATAGAAAATAACAAAGTTATATCTGTAATTTGGAATATATTCAATAATTAAAATACTAACTGTTTTTTTGAAAAATGCTCAGACCCGTCGATTATTATATCAAATTGTCATTTTTGACATATAATAATAATGTATACAGGGTGTCCCAATTTAGAGATATGACGTCATCGTTGATTTTCTTAAATGGCAACACTATCATTTTGATAGCTATTTTGATAGCGTGTGTAAAGTTATACACATCTGAAAAATTTCAAAATTTTATTCCCTACCATTTACAAGATAATAAAAAATAACAAAGTTATGAAGAACAAGAAGTAATCAAATAATAATTGAATTTATTTATTTCAATTAAGCAAATGCTCATAACGTTGCCCATTGACAATTTGACAATAATTGAGGGCAACATTATGAGTTTTTGCTTAATTTATTGAAATAATTAAATTCAATTATTAGTTGATTACTTCTTTTTCATAACTTTATTTTTTATTATCATCTAAATGGTAGAGAATACAAATTTGAAATTTTGCAGTTGTGTATAACTTTACACACCCTATCAAAATAGCTATCAAAATGACAGTGTTGCCATTTAAGAAAATCAACGATGACGTCATATCTCTAAATTGGGACATTCTGTATACATTATTATTATATGTCAAAAAGGACAATTTGATATACTAATCGACGGGTCTGAGCATTTTTCAAAAAAACAGTTAGTATTTTAATTATTGAATATATTCCAAATTACAGATATAACTTTGTTATTTTCTATTATCTTGTAAATGGTAGAGAATAAAAATTTGATATTTTGCAGTTATGTATAACTTTACAAACCCTATCAAATTAGCTATCAAAATGACAGTGTTGCCATTTAAGAAAATCGACGATGACGTCATATCTCTAAATTGGGACACCCTGTATACATTATTATTGAATGTCAAAAAGGACAATTTGAAATACTAATCGACGGTCTGAGCATTTTCCAAAAAAACAATTAGTATTTGAGATATTGAATTTATTCCACTTTATAGACTCTCTCTGTATATTAAAATTATATACCAAGCAATTTTCATCAGATTGGTCGCTCCCAATGACAGTAGGTCTCATTTTTACATACTATGGAAGGTTGAGTTCAATACTACACAGTTGCTTGGCTTCATGGTGTGTGATTAAAACCAAGACAAAGTTGTTTTTAAGTTTTATATATATGTGTACATGTCTCTCGTTTTGTGTTTTTTAGCTTGTAGTTTGTATTGAGAAGACTTTTTGTACTGGGCCTGATGATGAGTCATATATTGTAAGACTCGAAACCGGTTTCCCCACGATTATGTAACAACTAATAAAAATACAAACTAAAGATTGCGAGTATTGACTCAATTACCATATCCAATTAGTTTTTTTTTGTTATAAAAGTTTTCTTTTTCTCGTTTCAATTCAATCTCAAGCTCTTGTACTAAAGTAAAATTCACGGGCTCCGGACAGGCACGTAGCCAGGAAATGTGCTTGAGGGGGGTCCAAACACAACTCAAATTATTTGTTAGATTAGACGATAAGGTATTGAAAAGAAATATTCAGAATAAATTTTAGATCCATATGCAAAATTTGAAGAAAAGAAACTATTTTAACCCTAGAATCCTAATACACTCATAAAATATACGACGCCGAATTATTTTTTGCGAAATTTCTCAGCAACGCAAAATCCCAAGAACTTGGGTTCCACAGTTCTTTAGTAGGTAAACGTTGCGTTGGTGTATAAACGTCAGTTAAATTTTGTGCGGAACTGTGTGAATTATACTCTGGGCTAATTAGCAAAATTCATGGAAAAGTTATTTACCAGCAATTTTATTGCTGGAATCGAATTATAAGATCCTATATATTAATAATATAGGTATGCAAAGTCCGCAGATAGTGTGCTACTTTTTTTATAAAAAAAATGGCGCCGACAAATCGTATTTTTTTCAATTATTGCTCTATAACTCCGAAGATTTTAACTTTACAACAAAAACACCCAAATAAAAATTCACCGCAATTAAATTCTGCATAGAGATATGTTTTTCACGATTTGCTCCGACGAAAATTTTCCTCGGAAAATGCGGGTTTTCCTAACAAAAACTATAATTTTCAAATAAAGTTTTAGGTAAGTAATTATTAATCAATAATTAAATAACTTAGTGACATCAAAGATTTCTTGGTATAGATTGTAATTCCAGAAGCCGGTGAAAATTAAACGAATATTTAAGCAACAATTTAATTGTTAATTAACAATTTACGATCGCAATAATAACCAAAATAATCATGATACATTGATCAAACTTATAAAGATTATAAAGATGAGATGCTTGTTTAATATTTTATCGACAAAATATAAATTTTTCTTTTTTTTGCATAATCTTTAAATTTTGAAAAAAAAATATCTAGTTATAATACGTTGGTCTAATTAGTAAAGTACAAAGAAAGGTTATTTACCTGCAATTTTATTGCTTTAATCGAATTATAAGATCTTATATATTATTAATATAGGTATGCAAAGTCCACAGATAGTGTGCTACTTTTTTATAAACAAAATGGCGCCGACCAATCGTATTTTTTTCAATTATTGCTCTATAACTCCGAAGATTTTAACTTTACACCAAAAATACTCAAATAAAAATTTACCCCAATTTAATTCTACATAGGGGCATGTTTTTCCCGATTTGCTCCGACGAAAATTTTCGTCGGAAAATGTGGGTTTTCCCAACAAAATCTCGAATTTTCAAATAAATTTTTTGGGCCAGTAATTATTTATCAATAATTGTATAGCTTGGTGAAATAAAAGCTTTCTTGATATAGATTATAAATTCAGAAGCCGGTTAAAATGAAACGAATATTTTAGCAACAATTCAATTGTTAATTAACAATTTACAGTCGCAATAACAACCAAAGTAATCACGAGACATTGATCAAACTTAGAAAGATTATAAAGGTGTGATGCCTATTTAATATTTTGTCGACAAAATATAAATTTTTCATTTTTTTGCATAATCTTTAAATGTTTTAAAAAAATTGTTATAAACAAATTAACATTTCTTAGAAATTGTTTATTATATTCTAATTTTAAAAAAATACTTAAAATGCGTATTTCATAGGTCTTGAAAATAAATGCTTTAAAAAATTTTTCCAACCATTTGCAAAAAAGTTAGAAAACAGCAAAATAAATATACGATAGCTCCATTGTTTATAATTTGTTTTAATTGTTTCAAAGCTTAAAAGTGAGTCTATGGTACAATCTAATTACTCACAAAGAATGTCAAAAATTAGTGCAATGGTTATATTTTAATCAAAGATTAAAAATACTTTTTTTTGTAATTTTTAGCGCGAAAGTAGGCTTGATACAGAGCCGGAGATAAAATGTTCACTCGAAGCGACTGACACGCTTAAACTCGCGCGAGTTGTGTATGTGGGCGGGTAGCTACGGTACTGTATTATTCTATTTTCGCGCGTGTAAATTACAAAAAAATATGTTTATAATCTTTAATTAAAATATAACCATTAAGCTGAAAATCGATATTGTTTTATAAATAATTAGCTTGTACTTTAAACTCACTTCTATGCTTGGAAAAAATTTAAAAAAATTATTAACACCGTAGTAATAGTATGTTTATTTTGCTGTTTCATAACTTTTTTGCAAATGATTGCAAAAAAGTTTTAAAGCATTCATTTTCAAGATATTTGAAATGCGCATTTTAGCTATTTTTTAAAATTATAATATAATAAAATCTTTCTGAGAAACGTTAATTTGTTTATAACTATTTTTTTCAAAACATTTAAAGATTATGCAAAAAAATAAAAAATTTATATTTTGTCGACAAAATGTTAAACAGGCATCTCATCTTTATAAGATTTCAAAGTTTGATCAGTGCATCACAATTATTTTGGTTATTATTGCGACCGTAATTTATTAATTAACAATTGAATTGTTGCTAAAATATTCGTTTAATTTTCACCAGCTTCTGGAACTGTAATCTAAACCAAGAAGGCTTTTATGTCACCAAATTATTTAATTATTGGTAAATAATTACTTATCTAAAACTTTATTTGAAAATTAAATATTTTGTTGGGAATACCCGCATTTTCCGAGGAAAATTTTCGTCGGAGCAGATCGGGAAAAACACGTCTCTATGCAGAATTTAATCACGGTGAATTTTTATTAGAGTGTTTTTGTTGTAAAGTTAAAATCTTTGGAGTTATAGAGCAATAATTGAAAAAAACACGATTTTCGGGAGCCATTTTGTTTATAAAAAAAGTAGCACACTATCTGAGGACTTTGCATACCTGTATTATTAATATATAGGATCTTATAATTCGATTCCAGCAATAAAATTGCTGGTAAATAACTTTTCCCAAAAATGGCCTATTCTCCGATAATCAGCCCAGACTATTAGGTATCCTGTCGTAAATATTACGACGCTTTAGGTGAGCAAGTCTCTCAGGCTGGGTTAGATCACTATGCTTGCTTGCTTGTTAACGATAGTAATATAAGCCGTCTATGTACGGGCATAAAGATTGCTATGCTTTGCGATTCATTCTCCAAATACATGATTGATCTTGGCAAAAACTTCATGATCCAGTCCCTATCTTGGCCAAAACTTGGATACCGGAAGATTACCTCTTACAAATTTTTATATGAAGGAATTGACAAAATCGGTCCATGGTAGCAACTAGTGTTGCCCAAATGCAAGACCAAGACGAGACTTAGAGAGTCTTGGTCTTGGTCTTGCACCAATACACCTGGTCTTGGTCTTGGTCTTGGTATTGCACTCCCGGTCTTGGTCTTGGTCTTGGTCTTGGTCTTGCAGCAAGAGTCTTGCAAGTCCCGCAGTTGCCCACTAGCATATTACTATTTATTAAACGTTACTTTAGATCTTAGAACAACGTAACAGCAGAGGTACATTTTCAGCTTGACTTAACATACATGGTGAGGCAGATAAACTTTCCTATTAAAAATATCTCCAGAACTAAAGACAACAGAATCATGAAAACTGGATTGGAGTGTTTTGAAGAGTGATCTATTTAATGAAAATATTTTATCTATTTCCTACTTCCAGTTATACCGGAAGTTGCCTATAACTTCGTTTTTTTAAATGGGACACCCTGTATATTTTTACATTTCTGAATTCTCTTCCATGTCTTCTTTCTGAAATATGAGGTTTTGTAATATCATATAGGGTAGTTTAAAAGATAATTACGTTTTCTTATTAATTTCGTAGCAGTTGTCACACCCTGTAGAATTGGTTATTTGACATCAAAAACTTTATTTATGTTCAAATGATTTTTAATATAGTCTACTATTGTTAAAAATTATTAGTGTAGCTAAATGTTGAATTTGGTATTCAGGGTTGGTCGAAACTCGGAATGAATAGTTTCTGGGAACGCCCTGTATTTTAGTATTGTAATGAAATGATATTTTATGGTACTTTTTTATTTATTAAGCATTCTCGATACCTAAATGCCTTAATTTGTGCTTAATTGTTAATCGCACTAACAATCTTAACTACGTAGGTATTTTGATAGCTCAACAATTATTAGTAATTTTTAGGATCAGTCTAGACTTCTAGACTTTAGATTAATATGTATCTATTTCCGAAAAATTATTTGTTATTGAATTATTTGCGAACATTTTATGTTCACGGCCAACCTAATAAAATTTCACATATTTTTTGTTGCAAATAATATTTGGCTTGAATCACCAATAACTCACAAACCAAAGGAGTTAGGTATAGGAAATGCTTAAGAAATAAAAAAGTACCATATTATATCATTACAATACTAAAATACAGGGTGCTCCATTTAAGCAAACTCAGAAAATACTCATTCCGAGTTTCGACCAACCCTGTATTCTAAAAGTAAAAAATTAGCTATATGGTGTATTCCACGAATATACGACTGTTTTGGATTATCGCGACGACGAATATTTTAGTATGCAACATAAGCAGTACGAAAGTATTTTGCTCTAATAATTACTCCAATAAACAACAATTAGACAAGGCGAAATCGGCGGGTTCGAAGGGAAAAATATTCCCATGAGATTTTTTTGCATAATCACATTCGTGATACATCCCAGAATAAGGTTCAAGAAGTCGCCTACGTGAAAAGTGGGCCAATTTTTTTTTAACAATTTTTTTTTAATCAAATTGCAAAAATTAATATTTTTGGCCCGGACTAATTTTTTTAGGTTTTTTGGACCATTCTGGACAAAAAAGGTCTCCTATAATTTTTCTCTAAAGTTGATCGTTTTCGACTTATAAGCAATTTAAAATTGAAAAAAACGAAAAATGGCGATTTTCAAGGCTTAATAACTCGGTTAAAAGTTATTATTATGAAAGTCAATATATGACTAAATCAAAGTTTAAAGCCCCCCCTACAAGAGCCTGAAGAAATTTTTGTCATTATTTTATTGCTAAGCTGTTATTTTTAAGAAATAATAATAAGCGCCATGCACGTGTGCGGAGTCTGTAAATGCTGAGTGCGAGAGAGAAGCCATTCCAGCAGTCCAATTGTGCATCTTACTCGCACTCACATTTACAGCTGAGTCAATACGATTTTACCACTCATTGTTATTAATTAAAAATAACAGCTTAGTAGTAAATTGATGACACAAATTTCTTCAGGATCATGTAGCGGCGACTTTAAACTTTGATTTAGTCACTTTCTGACTTTCATAATAATAATTTTTAACCGAGTTATTAAGTCTTAAAAACGGCCATTTTCGCGTTTTTCAAATTTAAATTGCTTATAACTCGAAAAAAATCAACTTTAGAGAAAAAATATAAGAGACCTTTTTTGTCCAGAATGGTCCAAAAAACCTAAAAAAAAATTAGTTCGGGCCAAAAATATTGATTTTTTGAAAAAAAAAATTGGCCCACTTTTCGCGTGGGCGACTTCTTGAACCTTATTCTGGG
The DNA here is from genome assembly GCF_917563875.1 of Diabrotica virgifera virgifera. Classification (NCBI taxonomy): domain Eukaryota; kingdom Metazoa; phylum Arthropoda; class Insecta; order Coleoptera; family Chrysomelidae; genus Diabrotica; species Diabrotica virgifera. The sequence continues at coordinate 26,225,649 of NC_065446.1, read as the reverse complement.
GTGTCTCTCGAATCTGATTATGTAAAAATATCTCGTGGGAATATTTTTCCCAACGAACCCGCCGTTTCCGCCTTGTCTAAATATAATTTGCAATTTTCTTTCGTCCTTCATATTTTGCACAGTAAAATATTCGTTGTCGCGATAATCCAAGAGAGTCGTACCTATATTCGTGGAATGGGGTATACTAACAATTCTTAACAATAGTAGATTATATTAAAAATCATCTGAACATAAATATAGTTTTGGATGTCAAACTACTACAATTCTACAGGGTGTGAATATTGCTGCGAAATTAAGAAAAAAATTTAATTCTCTTTTAAACTACCTTATATAACATTACAAAACATTTTAACAACGGAGACATCGAGGAGAATTTAAAAATGTAAGTAAAAATATACAGGGTGTCCCATTCAAAAAAATGAAGTTATAAGCAACTTCCAGTATAACCGGAAGTAGGAAATAGGTGAAAATATTTTCATTAAATAGATCACTCTTTAAAACCCCTTCGTTCCAATTTTCATGATTCTGTTCCTTTAGTTACAAAACCAACCAAATTAATAAACAACTCACATCGGGTGGGGTTTGAACTCACGATCTAAACTATCCCTGCCTATAGGTACTCTCACTAACTGAGCTATCTACGATGTCCCTCGGGAGTCAGTCTGTTTCTTAATAAACATTTGCATTTAATAACCTTACATGTGCTAAAAACATGGTTAAAACACAAAAAATCCAATAAATGGCATAAACTTGACTGTATTAAAAACATTTGTCTAGAATGGTATTTTGTTTGACCCATTGATATAATTGCACACTCTGCAAAAAGTTTATATACCTACGATAGTCTTTAGTCTTTAAACTGATAAGGAAAAACAATCAAGTGGGTGTCGTATAATAGGTTTGTTCGTAGTACGATCCAAACGATCAGCAACCGTTGCCAACCATCAGACGCATGCGCAGTTAACCGTTGGCGCTGCGCAGTTAACAGTTAGAGTTCGTAGATTACGAACACGCATGCCTCTGATGGTTGGCAACGGTTGCTGATCGTTCTACGAACAAATCTTATATCAGCTTTGGTGACATCATAACAAGTTTCAAAAGGATATTTATTACGGTCTGTGTCAAAACACAAGATTATTTTATGAAAGGACCTATTCTCAAAATCTAGACAATTACAATGAATTTCAGAGCGAAGGCGTCGGTCGTCTGCTATATAAGAAAGAATGTATTATAAAATATTTTATTTTTACATTGTACAAATTTATTATGACCTCTGAGTACGTGTCAAATAATTATGTCAAGTGTTCTTTTAACACTCGTAAAGCGATGCTTAGATTCTTACGTAAACAACGGTGCGGGGTGCAATTGCACCCCATCTGTATATCCATTTTTTTATATGTGAACGTCGGGAAAATTGATTTGAAAGATAATTATGACTTGTTTATTATAGTATGAAACATAATTTTACAAACAAAGTACCCATTTCTTCTTAAAAAAATTATTCTCGTTGCAAGATAAACACATGAAATTTTTCACAGAGTGACCAACAAAAAGTTTTTACACAAAATACAGTTATGTCGGGACTTTCGGTCTTTTTTCTCTGACATAAGTAACATCGACCTTGTCCTATAGCTCTGTTAGCTCCAAGTGGAACACCATTTTTCTAAAAAATCACGTAAACGGTAAAACTTTTTAGATGCTGCAATGGGTGTAATGTGTTTAGAATTGAATTTAATGCAAATAAAAGAATGGACAAAAATCAAAAAAAAAAAATTATTAAAAAAGATAGGTGAGAAAAACGAGGTCTGTGGTGCAGCTGCACCCCGCACCGCCTTACGAGGGTTAATGTACATTTTGATTTGCTATGTATGTTTATTGTATTGTTCATAATGCGCATAAGTCCAATTTTCCAAATTTTTTTTACCTTTTTTGCGTCTCATAGTCTCTAAGCATATACCCGAACTACTATGTTCCCTAAAACGACACTCAATCCTAACTGCAAGACGCAAGAGTCTTGCAGGCTTAGTCTTGTTCTTGCTCAAGTCTTGCACGGTCAGTCTTGGTCTTGGTCTTGCTAAAATAAAGCGGTCTTGGTCTTGGTCTTGGTCTTGCGAAAATGCAAGAACAAGACCAAGACTGCAAGACCAAGACCGATTTTGGGCAACACTAGTAGCAACCGTAACATTACCATGGATACTGTGTGTTTTTTAAGGAATGTTAAACATAAGTACTATTAATCGTATGTGATATACTGCCACAATTCGCACAAAACAAATTAAATAGGAAGCCAGTTTTCCACTTTCAGTTTATGTTTGATTTGGGCAAAAGTCTAGATGCGCAAAAGATTAAAATATCAAATTTACGGTGCAATGTTCGACAGGACATAAACGAAATTCTTACTATACAATCACTTTCTCAACCGAATAATCCTATCGAAAGAAAACGGACAGTATGCTACTTATTATGCCCTAACCGTCTAAGAAGAATGACGACAAAATTTATGTACAGTGTAAACGAGCAATCTGCGGACAAATATGTTTAAATTTAAAATAATTTAAATATGCAAAACTTACATTTAAAAAATTTTCAAATTACTTTTGCTAAGTGCAAGATAGAATGTACGGAGTCGGAATGTAGAACGAAATCCTATATTTTGTTAGTAGTCACTAACATCATCAGGGACGATAAAATGATATTAAAACTACAATAATTGTAAAAAAATTAGGTATTAAAACTAGGGTAAGATAAGATGTAATATATACATATATGACGACAATCTCACTCTAGTAAGTTGTTTTTAATACCTAATTTCACCATTGGATCTTTAATATCATTTTAGCGTCCCTGACGATGTTAGTGACTACTATCGAAATATAGGATTCCATAGAAAAGAGTACATCTGGTCTTCTATAAAAAGTAAACGGTAAAAGATTTGAAATGCTGATAGAATACTTTCGTTTTTAGTAAATCTGATGTTTAAATTGGATATAAGTTGATCCGTACGCTGAATAAAAACAGAAATAATCCTAGTAAAAAATAATAATAATTTCGTTTGAACTAAAGCCGAGAGAGTTTTGGGAGGGGTCCGGACCCCATGGACCCCTCATTGGTCTCATTTTGTTAATATTTGCTCTAGCGTTTTCTATTCTGATTTTAATTTCCTGTAAGTAATCTCCTATGGAGTTGGTCATTGTTTCAAGATATGGATATTGGTTGACTCGTTCGATATCGGATCCGTTTATGAAGATATTCTCGTTATATCATATACATTGTCTTCTTGACGTTCATCCAATGGTTGACAATGCCAAAATGGTTGGTGGTTATTATTTGCGACACCTCAAGAAAGGGCAGTTGCTTGAAAATTCTCTCAAGTGCTTACATTATCTATTTTTTCTCAAAATGGTGAACTGTCACTCTCAGAGCAGATTAATAAGTTATGATGGTACTAATAATTACCTTCCAGTAATGTTACACAAAAGTGATAGCAAGCATAAATATCGTACATATAAAAATAAATACCAAGAAGTATAGATATAAATGGATAAGTGATAAATATTTTATTAGACGAGCAGGGTAAGTGCAATATTTAAGGTTATATGAGTCAAACCCTTTTCAGGTTTTTAGTGGTGGCCGAGCCATTATCGCGTGTCATTACTGAAGTTAATCATCTCAAAAAATCAACGAAATGAACAAACAACGGCACATTCTAAAGAATAATTTTCATAACGACTGTCTTTAAAAATGTATAAGGACAAGCTTTGCTGCTTTTTATAACCATAAAAATGGAAACAACGTCGATATATTATAAGACAATCATTAGTTATCTGCAAATATAATCTACACTCGACATACACCACGCAAAGGGATACACATGACTAGATTTATTATTTATTAACCCATTTTTAATAATATTTGAGGTTTATATTTCATTATAAGCAAAAAGTCTTAATGTGTTTATTCTGGATACTGACTTTTTAGGTTAATATCTTCCTTAAAAATCAATTCCACATAAATAGTGTATAAAGGTTGAACCTCGCAAAATGGACACAAGTCCGGTTTTATTTTTTTTTTTGGTATATCAAGGGGTGCTTACTACGAGACTAACTTTTTCTTAAAAAATTTCACCCCGGAACCCCCCTTTTCATCCCTTTGAAGGGGGTAATTTGTGGTTTTTACGAAACGTAGACCTTCCAGTACGTTTTGTATAAAATTTATGTAACAGTAAAATGAAGACGACTATTTTTCCTACTAGTTATTTCCCGACAGCATATGTCTACCACCCACCGTTTAGCGGGGGTGGCGTCCCAAAATTAACAAATTTTTAAAAAACATGTTTTGAAAAAAAATTATTTTTCCCTAACTGTAATGAAAATTAAGAAGAAACCCCTGCGGCAATCAATTACAAATAAGTGGCTGATTTTTTGGTATAGGTTTCATTTAATAGTGCGGCCGATATGTGAAAGAATTGCACATTTAATGATACAAGCATATAATTTGCACCACATATACTACACATATAAAGGTTCAAATTTAGATATGAGGCCATCTCAGATTTTGTCTTTTACAAAAATGGCGGGCGTTCAAAATGGCGGCTATACTTATGTGTTTAATAGTACCATAACTTTTGAACGAAAAGTCCGATTTCAACCAAATTTGGTATATAGGTTTTCTTTTCGATTTACAAGAGGGATATGGTGAACCGGAAGAATCGGTTTACCAGAAGTTGTGTTTTTACTGGTTGTTTATGTAAAAATATGTTTTTTTTTTCAATTTTTCCCTCTGTATATATTAATTTTTCAAAAAGGTAATACTGCAATTGAAAAGAGCGTAAAAATATTTTGTAGAAAATATTTTGAACTTTTTAGTTATGTTAATTATCATTTAATAAATGCATAACGTATCATCACAAGTACCTATGTGTGGCAAATTCGTGCAAACATTATAAGAATTATTGTGCATTTAATAGTAGAAGCATATAATTTGGACCACATATACTACACATATAAAGGTTCAAATTTAGATATGAGGCCATCTCAGATTTTGTCTTTTACAAAAATGGCGGGCGTTCAACATGGCGGCTATACTTATGTGTTTAATAGTACCATAACTTTTGAACGAAAAGTCCGATTTCAACCAAATTTGGTATATAGGTTTTCTTTTCGATTTACAAGAGGGATATGGTGAACCGGAAGAATCGGTTTACCAGAAGTTGTGTTTTTACTGGTTGTTTATGTAAAAATATGTTTTTTTTTCAATTTTTCCCTCTGTATATATTAATTTTTCAAAAAGGTAATACTGCAATTGAAAAGAGCGTAAAAATATTTTGTAGAAAATATTTTGAACTTTTTAGTTATGTTAATTATCATTTAATAAATGCATAACGTATCATCACAAGTACCTATGTGTGGCAAATTCGTGCAAACATTATAAGAATTATTGTGCATTTAATAGTAGAAGCATATAATTTGGACCACATATACTACACACATCAAGGTTCAAATTTAGATATAAGGCCATCTCAGATTTTACCTTTTACAAAAATGGCGGGCATGCAAAATGGCGACTATACATATGTGACTTATAGCACGATAACTTTTGAACGAAAAGTCCGATTTCAACCAAATTTGTTATATAGATTCTTATTTTGATTTGTTAGACCAAGGTCTTGAACCGGAAGAATCGATTTACCAGAAGTTGTGTTTTTCCTGATTTTTATGTAAAAACATGTTGTTATTTTACCAATGCTTTCACCCTGTATATATTAATTTTTCAAAAAGTTAATACCGACGTTGAAAAGAGCGTAAAAATATTTTCTAGGAAATATTTTGAACTCTTTAGTTATATTAATTACCAATTAATAAATGCATAACGTATCTTAACATGTACCTATGAACCTATGTGCGGCGCATTCGTGCAAATAATATAAGAATTATTGTACATTTAATGGTAAAAGCATATAATTTGGACCACACACACTACACATACAAAGATTCAAATTTAGATATGAGGCCATCTCAGATTTCGTCTTTTAAAAAAATGGCAGGCATTCAAAATGAATCTACCGCACAGAGGTACATGTGAAGATACGTTATGCATTTATTAAATGGTAATTAATATAACTAAAAAGTTCAAAATCTTTCCTAAAAAATATTTTTACACTATTTTCAATGGCGGTACCTTTTTGAAAAATGAATATATACAGGGTGAAAGAATTGAAAAAAACAACAACATATTTTTACATAAAAAACAGTAAAAACACAACTTCTGGTAAACCGATTCTTCCGGTTCAAGACCTCGATCTTATTCACCAAAAAAAGAAACTTGATACCAAATTTGGCTAAAATCGGACTTTTCGTTCAAAAGTTATCGTGCTATTAGTCACATATGTATAGCCGCCATTTTGAATGCTCGCCATTTTTGTAAAAGGCAAAATCTGAGATTGCCTCATATCTAAATTTGAACTTTTGTATGTGTAGTATATGTTGTCCAAATTATATGACTCTACCATTAAATGTACCATAATTCTTATAATATTTGCACGAATCTGCCACATATAGGTACATGTGAAGATACGTTATGCATTTATTAAATGGTAATTATAATTAACATAACTACAAAGTTCAAAATATTTCCTAAAACATATTCTTACGCTCTTTTCAATAGTGGTATTACCATTTTGAAAAATTAATATATACAGGGTGAAAAAATTGAAAATATATTATTTACATCATATAAAATAGTTTTACATAAAAAACCAGGAAAAACAAAACTTTTGGTAAAACGATTGTTCCAGTTTATGGCATCGATCTTGTAAATCACAAAACGAACCTACGTACCAAATTTGGTTGAAATCGTACTTTTCATTCAAAAGATATCGTGCTATTAGTCATATATGTATAGTCGCCCATTTTGAATGACCGCCATTTTTGTAAAAGGCAAAATCTGAGATGGCCTCATATCTAAATTTGAACCTTTATTTGTGCAGTATATGTGGACCAAATTATATGCTTGTATCATTAAATGTGCAATTATTATAATATATTCCACGAATCTGCCGCACTATTAAGGGCAATTGCAATTTTTTTAATTACAGGTGTGTTACATTTTAAAACACCCCTTTTTATACCATCTGAACCGCCTATGCTAGTGTAAAAAACTTTCAGCGATTATCCATGTACTGGTGTTATTTACAAATTTGTATAATGCACCCCCATGTTTTCCCCGGAACCACCAAAAAAAAGGAGAATTAATAAAGAAAATAATCAAAAATTGATTTTGGGCCACCATTGTGGCTTTCCTCAGGGAGAGAGAAATTCCTCAAACCACCAAAAATAAAGAAGAAATCGAGGATGACAAACGATATTTTAGATATGATGGAAGAGAGGCGAAAGTCCAAAATCAGGACATGTCATTATAAAAAAGAATAGATAAAGATATCAAAAAAGCAATTAGAATAGCTAAGGATACACGACTAAGAGAACAGTGTGCGAAAACCCAGCAATTGAAACATAAACACGATTCATTCAATATGCACAAAAAAGTTAAAGAAGCTGCAGGCTTATACAAACCAGAGGAGTTGGGTGTTTGGCAGATAACCAAGGCAAACCACTGTTAAGTGTGGAAGAAAATCTAGACACGTGGAAGAAATATGTGGAAGTAAATTTTGCAGATGAAAGGCAAAATACCATTGAAGACACTGAATGCCAAACAGGACCCCAGATTACCATTGAAGAAGTCACGTCAGCTATTAAAACAACTAAAGATGGTAAAGCTGTAGGGCCTGATCAGTTTTATGTAGAATTCCTAAAACTTATGGGTGAACAAGGAATAAAATAGATAACAACTGTATTCAACAAAATATACGTAACTGTAAAAATACCCCAAAGCTGGTTAGAGTCGACCTCCGTAACTTTACCCAAAAAAGTAAATGCCAAAACATGTGAAGACTACAGAACAATTAGCCTAATGAGCCACTTACTCAAAACGTTTCTGAAAGTGATACACGGCAGAATATATAAAAGATGCGAAGAACAGATATCATGGACGCAGCTTGGATTCCGCGATGCCTTAGGCTACGGCTCCACGGGCGAGAAATTGACGCTAGCAGTAGCAGTAAAATAAACTTAAGGTTCCGCGGAACGGAATAGGGATAGCCGAACTGTACCGACTACAGGACTTGTGCGTAGTCGCTTCAGTTCGGCTATTCCCATTCCGCTCCGCGGAACCTTAAGTTCATGTTACTGCTGCTGCTAGTGTCAATTTCTCGCCCGTGGAGCCGTAGCCTTAGGCACCCGAGAGGCTCTATTCGCTGTCCAAGTGCTTATGCAAAGATGCAGGGATGTTGACTGTGACGTGTATATTTGTTTTATCGACTACAAAAAGGCGTTTGATAGAGTGAAACCTGATAAACTCATAAACATCTTGAAAGAAGCGGGAGTAGATGATAGAGACTTGAGAATCATAAATATATAATTTGTATTACAACCAAACTGCCAATATTAAAGTGGATGACCAATTGACAGAGGCAGTCTCCATAGATAGAGGAGTGAGGCAAGGATGCATCCTGTCACCGGTGCTGTTTAATATATACTCTGAACGTATCTTCGAGCAAGCGCTGGGAGAACTACAGTATTAGTCAATGTAGTGCGTCTGAACAACATTAGAAATGCCGATGACGCTGTAGTTTTTGCAGACAGTCTAGATGGTTTGCAAAGAATAATGTCGCGCATATCAGATATTAGTAGAGAATACGGACTTGATCTTAATACGAAAAAAACAAAGTGCATGGTGGTCAGTAAGCGCGAAATATTAAATACACAGCTTTTGGTTAACCAACAACTTATTGACAGGGTCGACAGCTACACATACCTTGGTACCAACATAAACAGCCAGTGGGGCCACTCGAGTGAAATAAAACAACGCATAGGAAAAGCGAGATCACCGTTCATAATGATGAAGTCTCTTTTCAGAAGCCATGATTTACCTCTTGCTACCAAAATCTCTATCATCAGATGCTATGTATTTTCTACGTTGTTATACAGAGTAGAGGCCTGGACACTTTCCGGGGCTTCTTTGAGAAAACTCGAGGCATTCGTGGTGTTACAGGCGCATTTTGAGAATTTCGTGGGTGGATCGTGTCACTAATGTTGAGGTTCTACGTAGAATAGACAAGGAATGCGAGAATATTAACACAATCAAAGAGCGCAAACTAGAATATCTTGGACATGTTATGAGGAATGAATAGAGATATGGCTTGTTGCAACTAATTCTTCAAGGCAAGGTATTTTGAAAGAGAGGACCAGGGAGAAGAAGAATATCTTGGCTTCAAAACCTGAGAAAGTGGTTTAATACATAGACAACCGGACTGTTCAGAATAGCAGCAAGCAAAGTTAGGATAGCCATGCTGATCGCCAACATCCGGAACAGATAGGCACCTTAAGAAAAAGAAGATTGTGGCTTTATGGTGCAAGCAAAATAAAATATGCATAGATTCTAATGTATAGCAGACAGTGCGTTCTTTTATTTTCCATAAGTACCTTATCAATAAAATAATTAGGTGACAAAAAAAACAAAAACTGGAGCCCGCCAAAGCATTTCTGAAGTTTACGGCGCCACTGTGCCGTAACGGTTGCTTGTACGAAAAAAATGCATAGGACCTTATTTGTAGTGAAAATAGTGGTCTTTAATTCTGTGTAAGTTTTGTTTTAAAAAATGCATAGGTAATGAGAAAATCGTAAAAACATGCTCTCCAAGGGATAGGGGTAGTTTCTGCACTTTATTTTCAAGGATAGAGGTAGTTTCCGCAGGGATGTTGTAATAATCATATATATTTATGAAAAACCCTATTAATGGAACATATGACCATATGGGCCAAAAGGCAAAAAAAAAATAATTTTTTTCAACCCCCCCTCTATTTATTTTTTTTTTTTTTGGTTACAGGGGTTGCATGAAGAAATCGCTTTTCAAATATACTTTCCAAACAGCGCAATCAAAAGATGTAACTTATTTTACTTTTGATTCGATTTTTTTGCTCGCAAATATATTAAGCAAGATTAGTTTTTTTACATATTATTTAATTTCCATTCTACAATCGTCACATTTATAGGTAGAGTTGTTAATAATATGAAACAGAACCATCAATCCTCGTCTTTGTAACTCGTGTCTACAACCCCAACATACTGTTCCGCAATAATAACTCGAACTTCCGGTCGCGCTTACGTCTTGCAGTAGGGTCGTGCCTCTTGCCGACGTCTTGAAGACAATGACAAGCTCTTAACTAATATTCTCATTAGTTATCAGTAGCGTAATTTATATTTTCCTTCAAAAGGAAGTAAAATACACTTCGATATTCTAAATTTAACTATTTAATCGTTTTCAATAAATTGATTATAATAAAAATTTTGAAAAAATATTAGCCATTTAGTTTAGGATTACTTTCCCATATCTTTCCGATATATATTTATTCTGAAACAATTTTCTTGTGACAGCTCAATAGTGTTTACTTATCATTATCATCAATCAGCTAATCGCGTCCACTGCTGGATGTAGACCTCCCTCAGTTCTTTCCAATGACCTCTACACTGGGTCGCTTGTGCTAGTTTCTCGCTACTCTTTTTACGTCGTCAACCCATCTAGTTGGTGGTTGTCGTCGGCTTCTTTTTAGTTTCTATGCCTCCTTTCCATGACTTGTCTTGCCCACCGTCCATCTTGTGTTCTAGCTAAGTCCTCTGCCCAGTTATCCTTTCGATGACGATTCGAACTCCTGATTTTTGGCTGATTTGTTGGTTTGTTATGTGGTCTCGAAAGCTCACGTCCAGCATTGCACATTCCATAGCTCGTTGTGTAACTCTGAGTTTATTTTGCAGATTTTTGCGTCAGTGGAGAAAAATATAATGAACCGAACGTTTCACAAAGTTAAAAAATAAGGCTAAAATAAATAAATTGGAACGTGGTTCCTTTTTGACACGTTATGTTGGTAATACGAAATATTGCGTTTAATTGTTTCCAATAAAAAATAGGTATACCTATTTGTTTTTAAGTTGGTAACAGTTGCATCGGTCTGGATGAATAATAATACACACTGTCACAAGTTCATTATTTTTCTCATATAAACGACCAATCACTTAAAGACATTTTGAAAGAATTTGGTTGCGAAATTATTACAAAGGGTGCTTGCAAATACAGGTTATAAAACAACCTTTTAATTGACTCTAATCATTCATTCATTGAGCATTATAATCCCTAGGAATTATAGTTAACGCCATTACGTTCAAAATCATACTTGGGTGAGATGGATTCAGAGACATGTTAAGGATAGACCTGGCTAGTCATATTATGCCACTCAATGCATCAAGGTGTAACGCCGACATAGGATTGAGTGGTCTAGCCACTTTTCCATTTCTTTCTGTCTTCTCCTACATCATCCAGCCATCTTCTTTTAGGTCTTCCTCTATACCTGGGCCATAGTGGTGTCCAATTAGTTATCCTTCTTACACACACATATCTGATCGTGGGAGTCTCTGTATATGTCCTATCCATTCTCAGCGAAGAGATTTTATGTATCTGACTATATTTTCTCTCTTTAATTCTTGTTCAACTTCGGCACTTGTTTTCTTTCTAATTTCTCCCTATCTTGATATATTGTGGTCCAGTACTGTTCTCACTATTTGTCTATCAAATTTCAGAAGGCTATCTTCCTCTTTTTTGTTACTTGTCGTTGTTTCCATCCCATATGTAACAACAGGTCGTATATAGATATTATATACGTCTTATATAGGACAACAGATTTTATTAAGATCTTATACAGGGTGTCCCGGAAAATAGTGCGTTCCTTTAAGGTATGGATAGAATACACAATTTAGAACAAAAAAAGTCCTATACCATTTTTTTCTAAAGTTAACCGTTTCCAAAAAAAAGATTACATTGGTTTCCATATACCTGAATTTTAACCTTCAGAAAATTAAATAATCTGGCAACATGTTACGCACTGGTGAATAAGAACTCGTTTGTGTCTTACAGTATTTAAAATAATCCAACCTAATACTTACTATTTTTGTTTACTATAATTTTTTTAAAATGTAGTTGAAATATGGCATAATTTTAAACGAATTATACTTACATATTTTAAGATGAAAACACATATTTTAACTGAACCACCACTTTTGCGAACACATGAATTCATAGGGTAACATTCACTTATACGACAAGAAATTCCAGCAAAACATTTTGAAAGAATTTTAGTAGGTATTATTCCTCTCCATTTATTGATCTGCCATAAATAAACAACATAATATCATAATATTACTCATGAACACATGATTCAAAAACATTTTCGGCGTTGACAATAAACAGGATTCTTCTAAATTATCTGTTTACTAAACATGCGACTATTTACGTTTAGATTTTTGTACTTCACAGAGTTGCCAGATTTGAATTTGCCTTCCAAAATGTTTTATAGTTTTTTGGTCAAACGGTTGAATTTAGAAAAAAATGTTATAAGAGTTTTTTGTTCTACATGGTGCCTTCTACCTATACCTTTAAGGAACGCACTATTTTTCGGAACCCTATATAGGTTCATCTTTTTGAAGTTATACTTCTTTAGGCTCGAGGGTGAATTTTTACATTCCCTGGCGCATGCGTAGACCGACAGTATGGTATTAGTCGCTACATGTTTTAAGTTATGTAGCGCAAATAAGGTGTGCGTGAAAAGAATATATTATTAGTGTTTTTAGTAAATATACTTATTATAATTTTTATGTCTGTGGATTTGTCTTCCTCCTTATAAGTATTATTGAAACTGTTTAATTTCAATTAATGTATCTGTCACCGTGATTGTAATTATGTCCGAGAAATGATCGACTGAGTACAAAAGCGGTGGTAGCTGATCAGTAGAGCATTCGCCTAGGTATCGAGAGGTCCCCTGTTCGAATCCTGACAAAGTCATATCCTTTTTTTAATTTTTATTATTCTTTTTGTTCTCTCTAAAATTAGTTTAATATTTAAATACAATACAAAAAACTGTTTAAAGCAGATAGGTATATTGACTTCGTTGAAATCATAATATGAAGTTAGATTATATTATAATAGAAGTATAACTTCTTACGTGCGTACAAGGTACACACACATTCTTTTTTTTTTCTCTTACTTAGAGTATTGCTTCTCAACAGATTTCTATTTGTTCCATATGTTTTTTTGCCTTACAGAATTCTTTCCTATGTTCTTCTTTTTTCGGTTTTCCCTATTGTTGCTCCCAAGTAGCTAAAGGTGGATACAGTTTCAAATTTATGGTACTATGTTATCAGATATTTTTCTGAGTTTTGACGTCGTTCCCTATCGTCATGTATTTTGTTTTGTGCTAGTCTGTCGTTTATCTCTAGCCCTATTCTCTTCGCTTCCTTATCTAATTTTTCGATTTCCGAAGTGGAAATCAAAACTTTAAATAAAGTTAATTTTAAAATAAAGTTGTGGCTGATTCCCAACAGAGTGTAAATTTCATTTAGATGCCACAAGAAAATACCTTAAGAAAAATTGGAACTAAAGACTGTACTTGTACATGCAAATTAAAATTAGTGAATGTATCGCTAGTTTGCTCAAAAATAAATTTTATCAAATTTTGTCAAATCTCACATATTATTGTGTTTATTTTGGATGCTCCTGTATAAATAAATGTTTGACTTTAAGTCGTTAAAACTATAGTTACAATAAACCCCTTGATGCTCAACCTCTATATACGTCACTGGTTTATTAAGATGATTGTAGACCTGAACACATGGCATTTAAAACATTAAGTTTTTTCTTGGGCTGTCTTAGCTGTTTCTGTTAAATGATTAGCAATAAAATGTTGATTGGTATCCATAACAGGGTAGACAAGAATAATTTGAGACGAATTTGAGAACGACAGTTGTTCAGTAGAACGGTTTTTAAGTGATTAATTTTGATGGCTGCCAAACGTCTTGGATATAGCAATTCCGGAATAGACACACAATTATAAATTATTAGTTTTAGTATTATAGCTTGAAAGTAAAGGTTTTAAATATTTTTCACTCAGAACGGGCATTTTTAATATTAGAGAGTTATTGAAGAGGTATTTGACGTCGTTCTTTAAGCAACTTAAATTTGACACATACGCATGCGCAGTTTTGCTTCCTTTATTACTATCCTTTATTAAACTAGATTTCGTCTATATTTAAATTAAATTAAGTCCAGAGAACTTTTATTTAGATGTATCCGTATTTTGACGTAACCTGTCAAATTAAGTGTAGAAAGAAGTAAAGTCTATCTTCACTATTATTTATCACCTCTTTTGTCTATATTTGTATTTTTTTTTTGTTTTTGTGGCGTAGACTGGGTGTCATTTAGCCAGTCACAACTTTTTTTTAGTTCCTGTTCATATATAAAGGCAGGGGCGGTTTCTCCATTGGTTCATTTGTGCAGTGAACACCCAATCAAATTTCATTAAAATACATATTTTTAAAAATCTCATAAATATCATTAAAATATTTGTTCTTAAATCTCATAAATATCATAGTATCATTAAAATATAACTATTTATTAATCACATAATTTGTTTGCACAACACCGCTACGCTAGAACGTGGTAAGTGCAGAATTCAAATTGAACCCAACCACTATACAGTAACCCTATAGAAGAACGAGAGCTCTTAAATCCGTGAACCAGGGATTCTCCTATCTTAAAACATTGACCATTTGTGCACTGCACACAGAGACCGGGGCGAAGCGTTTCGATTCACAGTTTGGCATTTTCTGTTGTGGGATTTTATTAAATACAATATTGGTAGGTAGTTTTTTTAGGATGGTGGATTTGTAATTACCTTATTCAGTAAAGTTTATAAAAGAAAATGCAAACAGTTTTGAAAATCGGCTTCTTATAAAAAGAATGGACTAACTTGGCCGGAGATAAACTTGGTACAAGAATGTGCAATAAGAAACAAAAAGTTAAAACATTGTTTTAAAGTTGAACAATATAGAAAAACTTAGTGATTATGTGGGTGTGATAAACTACATTCTTTATTTTGTTTTCCATGATTAGTATTTTCAAAGAATAAAACTATAATTTCAATCTCGGTCTTTGGATGCCGTTAAAATAAACGGATTTTTAAACAGTTTTGACAAAGCCATTTCATTATTCGTAACTTCTGCCTCCACCTTCACCACCGAAGAAGCGCCATCATTCAGTAGGTATCATATTCTGCACAAAACAAAAAAAAGTGTGTGACATCCTGACTAATCGGGTCAAAGATAGGTTTCATTTTACAGAATCATTACAGAATCTTTTGGCGAGGCCCCAAAAATTTTTCGCCTGCGGCGCGTATTCACCGTTCATATAATTACATTCTTTAATTGAACACCCTCCTTAAATTACCACGAGCCGCCACTGTATAAAGGCAATGAGGTCTTCAGAGTTCCACAGCAAACTCTTCCACAGCTCTCCACTCAGTTCAAAAGCTGCAGCTGGCCGCTGTGGACAATCCAAGTTTCTCGCCACATTTTTCCATTATATTATATTTTTTTTTATTTCCAAAACCCTTTTTATGCTGCCCAAAAGCAGTTCACTGATGATATTTTTTTTTAAACGAAAATAAATTCAAAAAACAAATAGTAATGATTCAGATATTTCTATAAACTCTAATATTCCAAACAATCTAAACAAAAATGCCAGAAAATGTTATTTATTATATGTGGTCCATATGCGAATTTTTCAAATTCTGAACATTTATGATTTGTTAAGAGATTACGCCACGACAATAGGATACTTTCCGAGAATTTAGATAAGTGCTTGTTAAGTTGCTCTCATTGAGTAATAAAAGTCTTTTTTATTACTCGATGGTTTAAAAAATCTTTTTTATTACTCGATGGTTGCTCTGTTATAATATTGTTCCTTTATGCTTATGTATGTATTATGTATGGTTATATATGGGTAATAGTTCAGTCTAAATTGAGAATTTGATGATTTTAGACACGCTTTTGATAAACGATTTTATTTGTAATTGATGTATAGTAGTGTGCCCGTTTCTTTTGCACACTACTGTATCTCAAATAGGCCTGGATCCCGCGTGCCAAAAAAAAGTCGATTAATAGCAAGCTGAAATATTTTGTTGTGTCAAAATTTTGTTAATAGCTTAACGGTGCCTAGTCGTGCAAACTTTGATGTACGGGAACACTGGAACAGGGGAAGTTTTAGTTGTGGAACAGTTTAAAAATATAGAAAGTCAGATTAGGAAAACGTCCCATGTACACATATGTCCAAAAGTTTGGAATATTGGAATATTTCATCTTTTTATTGATTTTTATATATAAACTTTTCTGAATAGTTAAACATCATTTTGTTTCAATTCTTAACAATACTAAATAAATCTCAAAACCCAATAAACGATATGCAAAAAATTATTTATTCTCTTGGAGTGAACAACTTAAAAAGTACAACTTACATTTAAAAATAAATTAGTAAAGAAAAAATCATTTTTAATAAAACTAATAATTAGTGTTTCTTCCATTGGCCTGTATGCATGCCTGTAGGCGATTTGGCATGCTGCCGATTAACTGGTCGAACTGGGCTTGCGGGATTCTCTCCCATTCTTCACGAGCAGCATCTTTTAGTTCGCAAAGTGTAATAGGGGGATTGTTTCGCTTTTTGATGCGTGTCTTGAGAATGTCCCAAGCATGTGCAATAACGTTCATATCGGGGGAATTCGAGGGCCACTGGAATGTAGATATTCCTTCTTCTTCCAGAAAATTTTGTACTGCTGCTGTTCCATGAGGAGGTGCGTTGTCATGCATAAACACAAATTCATCACCTACTGCCCCTCGGAATAGACGTATGACAGGATTTAAAACTTCCTCGATGTACACAGCACCAGTGACACTTCTCTCCAGAACCAGCAGTGGCGTCCGTGTACCACTCATAATACCATCTCAAACCATAATACTGCCACCTTCAAACGGGACACGCGGTTGGGCTGTTTTTAGTCGGGCTTGTCGTCCTGGGGCCTTCTAAACCAGTGCTCTTCGCGAATCAGATACCAAGCCAATTCTTGACTCATCAGAGAACATCACAATATTCTAGTTAGGACCATGTTGCACCATTTCTGTAGCCCATTGCAACCTTACTATTTTGTGTCAATAGGTAAGTTTAGGAACATGTAAGGGCCTTCTACGATACAAATTTACCGCATTTAGTCGGCGTGTTATTGTTTGCCGTGAAATATTCAGTCCTTGCAGCCTAGAAATTTCTCTGGATATACCACTTGTGGATTCCAGACGATTTCTTCGAGCTATCAATATTATCTGCCGATCTTATGCTGCTCTTGTACATCGACTTCTACCACTTCTGGGACGATCCTTGACGTCATTTGTCTCTTGGATTTTTTTTAATTTTAGATACAGCACTCTGAGTAACATCAACAATATTCGCGATATCACTTTGGCTAAAGCCCTGTTGTAACAAAGCAATTACTCTAGATCTGTCAAACTGAGATATCACGTTTCTAGGCTCTTTTAAACGGCTCAATTCAAATTTAAACACAGACTGAAATAATGTGTAAATACGCTAATCAGTTGAATGTGACCAAAATGGGCAAAATGATACAAAAACGATTCACATTTTTTATCATTTTCATGTAAAAACGCTCTAAAATGAATATCAACAACAGTTTTGAAACCTCCATAGGCGTAGATATATTATTTGTACGTATTCCAAACTTTTGGACATGTGTGTATTTTGTCGAACAGAACATCCAGTTGATTTGTTACCCTTTCATTAAACTCTCATGCAAAAATCAGACTGCTATTACTAACCAACATGATTCCTGTCATTTGACATGTTCTTCGTGTTCCACTTATTAAAATGCCCAGTTGGTTATAGACACCAGTCTGATTTTTGCATGAGAGTTTAATGAGATGGTAACAAATCAATTGGAAGTTATGTCCGACAAAATACATGGAACGTTTTCGTAGTCTGACGTTCCAAATTTTTAACCTGTTCCACAATTAAAAGTTCCCCTGTTCCAGTGTTTCCATATTGCTATTAATCAATTTTTTTTGGTACGCGGGATCCAGGTCTAAAAGTAAGTCGAGATCAAAGCAATTATTTTCATATACCCGTTACGGTTACGATGTATCTCCTGCACATTTCTTTAAATACTAATACCTTTGCTGAAACGACTAAAGTGTGAAAAGGGGGGCGGCAAATATTAAGTTGCACACGGGCGGCCAACACTTTAGCGGCGGCCCTGGTCACGTACACAACTGATTCGACATATTTCCATATAATTTGTCCATATTAGTATTCACGAGCAAAATCCGCTTCTATCTCTCCGACTATAAAGGAAACTATCGACATAAACGTATAAATTAACATTACATTACATAGTTTATCACCTTTAGACATCTGTGACAGGATTATTTTATAAAATTCTCCTGTACTGTCCCAGTGACAGTAGTTACACTCCTCCGATACGTCTAAAGGTGGGAATATATTATGTAATGTAATGTTAATCTATACGTTTATATCGATAATTTCCAGCTCTACTAGTTTCATCTCTTTTTATTTCACAATGTATTGTGTTTTCCATCTTTTGCGTTATTTTGCTGGTTATTAGCGCGCTCATCATTGTATACTCTTATTGTGCCTAAAATAATTAGCAAATTTTACCTATCCTGGCTCTTAATAGTACCTATATTACATTTAAAATCCAAAACATTTCTCATCTGGTTCGAAAATAAAGAAGACTCTTTCTAAATTTGGGCCATCGATAGTTTTGTCAACATTTTCATTTATTTTTTAATAAGTAAGTATGTATTTTCGATATGTTCTTATACCGTATATTTTTTCTTATTAGAAAAACATACTTAAAGTTGTTTTTCCTGTAAGTAAACAAAGTCTTCAAAAGATCGCAATCTCATATCTACATTTTCTCTTTTATTAATCGGAACAAATGTCCGCAATGTACTAAAGTTAATACTTGACACGTGTTGGGGATGAAGTAAATTACCTACTGCGTAATCAACAGACCATGGTATGGCACAGGGCAAAATCACTCAAGGAAAACATCTTCAACGGTCGCGTGCCTTATCTTACGAATGGCATATGTATATCCTTATACTTTTGACCGTTAAAAAGTGGGGGTAATAAGAACAAGAAGAGAAAAAGACGCTAATGTTGATTTTGTTTGGGGTAGTTGTTGTCGATAAGTCTGAGACAAAACTGAAAGTCTGAGTAGCTAAGATCAAGTTCCTACACGGGATGTGCTAATAAATCAATTTATAGTATTAGGGTGCAACATAGTGCAAGAATTGTGTGCAATAATATATACAAGGAATTTAAATATAAAATAATATTTATTTGCAATTTTTATTAGGTAAAATTAAAGTGAAATCAAAGGAATAATACTCTTATTTTGGTAAGTGTTATTGATTTGTCTATTTTTGTTCACATATTTAATGTTAATTAAGGTTATAAATATACAGGGTGTAACAAAAATGCAGGTCATAAATTAAATCACATATTCTGGGACCAAAAGTAGTTCGACTGAACCTAATTTACCTTAGTACAAATGTACACATAAAAAAAAGTTACAGCTCTTTGAAGTTACAAAATGAAAATCGATTTTTCCAATATATCGAAAACTATTAGATATTTTTTATTAAAAATGGACATGTAATGTTCTTATAGTAGGGAAGTCTGAAAAAAATAATAACAGTGAAATTTGTTCACCCCATAAAAAAATTATTGGGGTTTTGTTCCCTTAAACCCCCAAACTTTTGTGTACGTTCTAATTAAATTATTACTGCGGTACCATTAGTTATACACAATATTTTTAAAACTTTTTTCCTTTTAGTATTTTTTAGATAAGCCAGTTTTTATGGAGATACGGCTTCTTTTTTAATATGTTTACACAAAAATTGTATGGGAGTTTTGGTCCCTTAAACGCCCCAAATGTTTGTGCACGTTCCAATTAAATTATTATTGTGGTACCATTAGTTAAACACAATATTTTTAAAACTTTTTTGCCTCTTAGTATTTTTTAGGTCTATTATTTTATAATATACCTAAAAAATGTAACTTCACAATAAATTTTCATATTATTACCAGGTCTCTATAATCTTACTTACCATGTAAAAATTTGTGGTGGATTTTACAAATGTTCAAAATATCTCCATAGAAACTGCCTTATCAAAAAATTACAAAGAGACAAAAAGGTTTTAAAAAGATTTTGTTTAACTAATGGTATCACAATAATAATTTATTTGCAACGTTCACAAATATTTGCGGGGGTTTAATGGAACCAAACCCCCATAAAATTCTTATGGGGTGCAGAAATTTCACTTTAATTTTTTTTAAGATGTTCCTGTCAGAAGAATGCCACATGTCCATTTTCAATAAAAAAATCTCTAATAGTTTTCAGTATATTGAAAAAAATCGGTTTTTATTTTGTAACTTCAAGGGGCTATAACTTTTTTTATGTGCACATTTGTACTAAGGTAAGTTAGGTTCAATCGAACTATGTTTGGTCCCAGAACATGTGATTTAATTTATGACATGTATTTTTGTTACACCCTGTACATACGTAGGTCCATACATGGTGGAAATCACTTATAGAATAAAATTATTTTTGTCGATTGTTATACAGTGATAATACAGTGAATGGAAATGAAACTAATGGAGGTGGGAGATTTAGCGATAAAAACCTATAAACTGTTTTAGAGATTTAGCGATAAAAACATTATATTTATTGTTTCCCACCTTTAGACGTATCAGAGGAGTATGTCAACTAAAACTATCACTGTCACAATGGCAGTTACCAAACTCGTCCGATACGTCTAAATGTGGGAAACGATAAGTAGAATGTAAATTTACAGATTTTTATCGCTAAATCTTTCCACCTCCACTAGTTTCATTTCTTTTTATCTCACAACTTAATGTGTTTTCCATCTCTTGCGTTATTCTGCCGGTTATTAACGAGCTAATCACTGTATATTTTATAATAAATGTAAACTTTTTAAACATAATAGTCCTGTCGCCAGGGGGGGTACAACGGCCTCCTTAATTCAGATGGACTTACCCAAGTTTTTTTTATATATTTTGACCCGCAGAATTTTTTTGCGTAACAGTTGATCCGGATGTCGATAAGATTGTTATAGATTATAGACAAAGAACTTGAGGAATTACATAACAGTGATTTCTCGCAAAACAAAACATCTTTTTGTATTTTTTGGGTCATTCTAGGCAATACAAATAATCACAGCCGATATGATTTGACTTAAACTTTCAAATGCGGTAAGCAGAATTGCTATTTTCTTTTTTAATCAAAAGTTATTCGGATTCAAAAATTGCAATTTTTTGATTTTTTGAAAGTTCAACCGCGGTTATCTCGAAAACTATGCATCCTACGAAAAAACTTGTCAGATCATTTTTTGCCTAGAATGACCCAAAAAATACAAAAAGATGTTTTGTTTTGCGAGAAATCACTGTTATGTAATTCCTCAAGTTCTTTGTCTATAATCTATAACAATCTTATCGACATCCGGATCAACTGTTACGCAAAAAATTCGTATTCTGTGGGTCAAAATATATAAAAAAAAACTTGGGTAAGTCCATTTGAATTAAGGAGGTCGTTGTACCCCCCCTGGCGACAGGACTACTAAAAAAACTATAATATACCTATAACATTTTTGTAGGTTACAAAAAAAAACAAAGAGACGCTTGCCTTCACAAATCTTCTACTTAAAATACAAAAAGAGATATGATAGGTGAAAACAGTTTGTTTTTATTGGTACATGCCCAAATTGGTGTATTCAACTTAAAATAACAAAGAAACAGTCGATTTTAGGTGTATAATGCTATCAATACTTTTGTAGCGCTTGAAAAGAAATTTAAAATGAGCAATATTAAAGATCCATTTCATTCAAACTAAGCGAGATATGCTGCAAACAAAATTGATAACTAATGTATTTTAAGAAAAAATGAGAAGTATATGTAACCACCATCCACCATTATTATAGTGTTATTTCTATGTTCAAAAAGTTGGACGGGTTTAAAATGAATGGTTTAAAAAAATAACATCAAATTATAGAGCGCATTTTTAAATTTTCTTAAAAATATTTCTTTTTCTCCATGTAACTTGAAAATGATAAGAGATACGGTAATTAAAAATAAAAACGAAATTTTTATCTTAAAGAACCCCACATTTTTGTGTGGTATCTTTTTTTCGTATCTCTTATCATTTTCGAGTTACATGGAGGAAAACGAAGATTTTCAAGAAAATTTAAAAATGCGCTGTATAATTTGATCTTATTTTTATTCTTTTCAAAAACCGTTAATTTTAAACCAGTCTAAATTTTTGGACATATAGAAATGACACTTTTATAAAAAGTATTGTAAAAACAAAACGATGTATTTTAATTCTGATGGATGAGGGGTTAAATATACTTCTCATTTCTTTCTCATAAAATATATTAGTCATCAATTTTTTTGTAGCGTACCTCGCTTAGTTTGAATGTAATCGACATTTAATATTGCTCATTTTAAATGCCTTTTTAAGCACTAAAAAAGTTATTAGTATCATTATACACCTAAATCGACCGTTTCTCTGTTATTTCAAACTGAATACACCGATTTGAGCATGCACCAAAAAAACAAACACTTCTCACCTACCATATCTCTTTTTATAATATAACTGGAAGATTTATGAAAGAACGAATCTCTTTGTTTTTTTTTATAAGGTACAAAAATATTTTGTATTGTTTTTTTTTGTTAGATGCATAGTTTTTAAGCTATTCGCAAATATCCGTCCGAAAAGGTGTCGCATTTTTCAATGAAAATGACCAATTTTCAACTACGAATAACTCAAAAAGTATCGAGTTTTCAAAAAATAATTATAGAACAGTTTTTGCTTAGAATTAGATTCTCTAGCCTTTTCCGTGGCTATTTTAACCAAAACATTTTTCACCCCCGAAAAGGGGTGGGAACCACCCCCAAGATAAAAGCGCACATTGTCATAGGGTGGACTTTTGTTTCTTAAGCTATTCCCTACTTACTGTGAAAATATCAAGTAAATCGATGTAGTAGGATGTAATTCGGAGCCAAATACCCTCATTGACTGCCCCATATATAGAATCAGCGAATTGACGATTTGCAGATAAAATAAATGCATTCGAATCGTATTATTTCTTCTTAATTTTTATTTTTAACGTAAAAATATTATTTCCATATTTGACATGCAAACGAGCATGGTACAGAAATATTCTGAACTTATTTACTTTTCATCTGTTCTATACATCAACACAGGAATGAATTTATTATAATTATTATAGCTGTTTCGGAAAGCACCAATGTCAATAAATGCTTAACTGTTTGAAAATTGTTGTTTTTCAATTACGCATTTGTTAATATGCTGTTTATCAACGTTTTCCATATCGATACACTCTAAATTTCGCTATACGACCCGACATAGTTTGCTCGTCGGTTATATAATGGTTTTTGCAACGAGCTACGAGAAATTTTTGTATCAGTTTTGTTCATCTTTTTGCTGGCGGTTAAATTGGGAAAAAAATTGAAGCATTCTTTTTTATGTTAAATTTTCCAATAACATTCATTTTTTTTAATGGCATGGACTTTATGTCATTCAGCCAGTCAGAACATGAGTTACTTAAAAAATGGTTTACCTAATAAACATCCTGTAAGTTTTTGTGATGCAGTCTCATATATTAAAATGAAATACCTCACAATTTGGAATGAATTAGTGATGTTGATTATAGTTACTTTCGAGTATTCGTTACAAATCGTTACTTTTGTATAAAGTAATCATTTACAGTATTCGTTACTTTGATTACTATGATTACTTTTGTTACTTTTGTATTTGAGTACAGGTAATCATATCGAAAATCGTATTTCTCAGTAGGTAGGTATTTTGTATAGGTATTCCGATATAATACCGACCTTCACGAAGTACGAAGTAATCAGAGTAATCAAAGTAATCAAAGTAGATACAATAGTCGTTACTCGCTCTGATACGATTGGGACGAAGTAATCAGAGTAATCAAAGTAATAAAAGTAGATACAATAGTCGTTACTTGCTCTGATACGATTGGGACGAAGTAATCAGAGTAATCAAAGTAACGATTTGCCTCTCTGCATAGTAATCGTTTCTTTAGGTATTCGTAAGTAACGAGTACTTTGTAACGAATAGTTACTTTTTCAACATCACTAAAATGAATGTTGGTCACATCATACTTATACCAACCCTTCTAGGTACTGTAGTATACAAAAGGAAATACCGAATAGAACGTGGTTCCAGCCATATAATTATTCAAGAAAATACATCACCACTATAACACGTATTCGTTTTGGTCACGCCTATTATCCCACATACCTGCATAAAATTCGTGTTCTCGAAAATGATCGATGTATAATTGTGATAAAGAAGGTGATTTAGATCATATTTGTTTTTTAATGCCAAAAATATAGGAATGAAACAGATCGATTTATTCAGCAGCTACATAGACTTAATAGACTAAGAGCCGCTATAGGTGAAATTTCTTAATCATTTTAGGCACGATGGGACCCTATAACTTAAATAGTAGAACCTAAAAGAAAACGTTTAAACACGGTGCCGTCACTTTTCTGTGGCACATGCGTCGACAGTGGCTCATCAAACTTTCCACTTATGGACGGCATAAATAAATTAAAAGTTACCCTCCCTTACTAACAGAATTAAATTTTTTCTATTTTTTTAAGTGCTATGTGAACAAATAAGATTCAGCGTAATTTTAACCCACCACCTCCTTCCCCCTGCCCCCACGATCAAAAACTTCATTTTTCGTTTTTCAATTTCAAATTCACACGCATATCTGAGGCTCTTATAAAACATGTCTATTTTTTATAGGCCCGTAGGTAGAGTATACATAACCTCAAAAAAATAAAAGAAAATTTTTTTTTCAAAAAAAAAGAACTTTTTTTGGGGAATAGCTGCAGGTCCAATTTTTTCTTAATCTTGTGTGTTTTATCAAACACTATATTTCTAATTTTTTTCAGATTTTTCTGTAAGATTCGCCCCCTTCAAAAATCCGAAAAACTGTTTTTTGGGGGGTTTTTGGGGATTTTCCCTATTTTATAGACTTCATAATATATCAAATAAATTTCGTTTTTATAGGTTATATGTAACTTGAAGTAACTGAGTCCTTTAGAATATTTAAAAATGAGAGAAACACAACAGGGCTGCTTTATCCATTAGGCAATATAGGCAGCTGCCTAGGGCGTCAAATTGTGAAAGGGCGGCACAGGGGCTTGAAATTTTGATTGGGGGGGGGGCAAGCATTATATAATATACATTATATTATATGATGTAATAATGAAAACTGAAAGTATTTTTTGTAAATTTCAGTCATTTTCAGTTTCAGGGGAGGGGGCAACTGCCTCCCCTAACCCTATCAAATGACGCCCCTGGGGCGGCAAAAATACTGTACAAAAAAATATTTGTATTTAAAAATTAAAATCGAATGACAAATATGTATATTCATCATTCATCCATCAATGAAATAGAAGTGGGCGTTCGTTTCTAAATAAAAGAAATTGCATTCATATCAAAAATAAAACAAACATAGCATTCTATTACCTTAAACCTAACACTATTCATCCAGAAAGAACGGAAGTCATAAATTTAGTGATTATTGGGCCGCCAGAAGCTCCGCAAACACGGTGAATTGACTGAAAACATCAATATTGCACATATTGCAGAAACTAAAGATTACCAGTAGGAAATCGAGTTAGAGTTGGGATTTTCAAACTGTATTATTACAAGGAGATGACATTGGTGTCGTCGCACTGATATAATACTACAGCCAGGGAAATAAGCAAGAAATAGACCATGTTCGGGACAATGAAATTAATGTCAAGGTAGCTGACTACTTTTTTAGTTATTGTGGACTTGACCTATAGGATGAAAACCTTCATGTTTCCTGCCTAGAGATCGTGTTTTTTAATTATTAACAATTTGGTGCAATCAATGCGATTTTTTCCATTTTTTGCACTCAATTAAAAAGCTAAATAGTTGACATAAAATTACAAATTTATTTTTTTAAAACATTGAAAAACCTTCACAATGACGATTTTTGAAAGTCAAAAAGTTAATTTGTTGCTTCGTAAACTGCAAAATAACTGAAAATCGTTATTTATTAATAACTTTTCCTAAAACTAACTTAGAACTGTAGTGTTTCGCTTTACTCAAAGTTGGGTATTCGGGTACATAACAAAATCCCAAAATTTGAGACCGATCCATTAATTAGTTTAAAAGTTAGGTATTCTATTTGTTTATCCCAGAGACCTTTGTTTTGCAATAACAAATGACAGAAAATAATGAAGATAGGACAATTCTGCGTATGCCAAATGAAAGTAGAAAAGTGATCCTATCAAAATGTATTAAGAAAAGATAAAAAATTATCTAATATAGTAAAAAATACTAGTTTATAAACATTTACAAAGCATCTTCTTACATAGGTATTCGGAAAGATGATATTTTACTCGAATTTTTAAAAATGTAGTTCAAATGATGATTAGTCATAGTAAGTGAAGGGGGAGCTTCTGCGTTGATTGCACTAAATTGTTAATAATTAAAAAATGAACGCGAACTCTAGGCAGGAAACATGTAGGTTTTCATCCTATAGGTCAACAATTAAAACAGTTGTCAGCTACCTGGCGGGAGCCGAAAAATGCACGAGTTCAAAAACTAAAAAAGCAACTTAAAACTACTACCATTTTCTATATCTTGGGATCTACTCAATGAATTTTGATATTTCTTCTTTTAATGTGTATGTACTTTTGTGTAAATTACAAATATGCAATTTGTCTAGACATTTATTAATTAATAAACAGTCTAATTTTTTAAACAATTTTTGAAAAAATAATATTTTCTCAAAAATCCATTTTTTGTAATGATACTATCATTATTAATCATAGAAAAAGTTAAGGTATATTTTAATGAATAAATTATGTTCAATAAATTATTATTTAATAAAAATAATTTATTTATTAAAATATAAGTACTTTAAATTTTTCTATGATTAAGAAAATAGGTATTTGGAAAAAAATAATTTTTTCAAGAAATGTTTAAACAAATTAGACCCTTTATTAATTAATACATTTATAATAAAATTGCATATATGTAATGTATGTAGAAATTACATACAAATTAAATTGTTAATAATTAAAAAACGGACGTGAACTCTAGACAGGACACGGGTAGGTTTTCTTGCTATAGGTCTACAATAATTAAAAAAGTAGTCAGCTACCTGAATATTTCAGTTATTATGAAAATGATGTAACAGTGTGAAATAGCTTCAGTGAAATAACAGTTGAAAAATAACGGCTACTGCTATCGCAACACATTCCTATCTTATACCTACTAGTGCAAATTGCAAATTATATATAATCATAATTTTTCATTTTTATGTAAGACATTCTGTGTTTATTTTCACCGGTCAAAAGTGAATTCATACCATACTGTGATCAGTGTGATTTTTGTTCTTCTCACTTGTGTAAAATATTATTTTTTATAAATTCTATGTTCCTCATTTTAATACATTTCCAAACAATACATTTCTTATTTAAGGGACCGTTCAAGTATTACGTAACGCAGGTTAGGGGGGGGTCAAAAACCTTCAAAAATTGCGTTACCTAAGGGGGGAGGGGGAGGTCACAAATCTTCAAAAATCTTCAAAAATCGCGTTATATAATACTTGAACGCTCCCTAAATAAAAAATTCTGCTTGCATTTTTTTTTCGCAAAAATGGTACATGTTTGAAGGGCGGCTACTAGAGAATTGCCTAGGGCGGCAATTGACCTAAACGCGGCCCTGCGTTCAAACCCCCCTAAATCCCCTTAAAAAACAGTTTTTTTTTTTATTTTTGAAGGTGACCAGCGTTACAGAAAAATCTGAAAAAAATTAGAAATATAGTGTTTGATAAAATACATAAGACTAAGACAAAATTAGATCTGCAGCTATCCCCAAAAAAAGTTATATACTTTTTTCCAAAAAAAAAATTTTTTGAGGTTATGTATACTCCACTTACAGGTCTATAAAAAGTAGACTTGTTTTATAAAAGCCTTAACTATGCGCGTGAATTTTTTGAAATATTAAAATTGATTGCATCCCACAAAAAAAATAAAATCTAAAAATAAAGTTTTTGATGGTGGGGGCAGGGAGAAGGGGGTGGTGGGTTAAAATTACGATGAATCTTATGTCTTAATCACATAGAACTTAAAAAAATGAAAATAATTGAATTCTGGTAATGAGGGAGGGTATTTTTTAAGTTATGTATCCCGTCCATAAGTGGAAAGTTTGATGCGCCACTGTCGACGCATGTGCCACTGAAAAGTGACGGCATAGTGTTCAAACATTTTCTTTTAGGTTCTACTATTTAAGTTATAGGGTTCCATCGTGCCTAAAATGATTAAGAAATTTCACTTATAGCGGCTCTTAGTCTATAAGATACCAGCTCCGTTTAATATCCTTAGTATCTTAGCCAATGAACAAAAGAGTATGTATAATGCGTTGGTGATGTTTCTGTCAAGTACCAAAATAGTTTTGTAGTGTCAAGTATTAAAAGTATATGTGTGTATATGTATGTGTATGTATGTATATAGAGAAAATATGGTGAGTAACTTGGACAGTCCATAGCAAGGCGGCTTTCGAATTGAGTAGGGAGCCGCGGAAGATAAAAACAAAGAAAAAACTTGCTATGGAACTTTGAGGACCTCACCGTCTTGTTTATTATTTTTCTTATTTTATTATTCTTATCTTATTGTTATTGTTATTAAATTTTTGCAGATCGTTTTTGAACACACCTATGATGTTGAAAGGAGGCTATAATTAGCTTACCTTAGCTTAGTACCATCTCTTTATTTCAGTACATAAATTACCTCTCAACAGCTATTGAACTAATTTTTCTTCGTTATTGATATTTTATGGACTTACGGTCTTTAAATATTTAATCTTCTTGATATAGTAATCATGTTGTGACTGGCTGATTGACATAAAGTCCATGCCATTAAAAAAACATGAGGTACTTATTGTCATGTGTAGTGTGTGTGTGTTGAGTAAATGTCTTGTTAATTTGCAAAGTCGACGTCATTGTCTTTGCAAAGAGACGCTAATTGTATCCGAACGTCTGCGGTCCCTCCGGTGAGTAAGGATCCCACAAGGACAGAAACTATGTTCATTTATTAATTTATAATAAACGAAAAAATCCTGACCCTGGTGACATTCGAACTCACGACCATTCGGACCTTTCGATCCAAAGGTAGGCGCTCTTACCACTGAGCCACAGAGGGGGTTAATAAAATTAATTTGACTAAAGCAATACTATTATTAGCAAAAATGAAAATAATCGGTTTCGTTTTGATTCAATTCGAGTCTCTTGCCATCCTCTGACACGGTGTTTCGGGGTCTACCTTTATCAAAGAGGCTCTTGCAAGAAGACTGATTTGAATCAAAACGCACCGAGAAGATGGTACAGTGGAACCTCGATAAGTCGGATTAATCGGGACCGCGGCCGATCCGGGTTATCGAAAATCCGGGTTAGCCGGAGAATATGATAAAAATTAATAAAATACGGTACTCTTACAGATAAACTTAATTATAATTGCCAAAAAAATGAAATACTTATGTTCAGTACATCTAAATTACGTACAGTGTATACATTAATGTTTATTTCTTGGTAGAAAAACTCAGTCAAAGCGAAAACATTTTTATTTTATCTGATGAAAATCGATCCTGGTTAGCCGGACTTCCGGGTTATCGGAGGCCGACTTATCGGGGTTCCACTGTATTTATAAATATTCAAATATATACACCGGAGTATGGTTAGACTGACAGTAAGCGTCAATTGCTTACTGACAGTAAGCGACTGACAGTAAGCTAAATATTTACACCGGAGTATGGTTAGAAAAGAAGTTTGAGGATAAAGAGACATGGTGGTAGTCAAATGAAGTACAAGGAAAAATGAAAGAGAAGGGAAAATTATACAAAAAGTGGCAAGAAACCAGATCGGACATAGATCTTCAAAACTATATGGTCGCCAAAAAGGAAGCGAAAGTAGCAGTAGCAAAAGCTAAAGCAAAAGCGTATTCAAACCCATACGGTCAACTTGATACCGGGGAAGGCGAAGCAAAAATATATAAAATAGCCAAACAAAACACATAGCAAAAAATAATAAAACACTATTTCACGAAATGGGCATCAAAAAGAGATAAAGTATTTTGACAGTTTATTAAAAGAAGAATTTGACAGGCAGCCTGTGGAGTTAACAGAGACAGTAACAGTAATGGTTACCAGAATAATAAACGAGGAAGTGGCTCAAGTGCTTCAAAAAATAAAGAAAGGAAAAGCTGTCGGACCAGATGACATTTGTGGGGAAGTATGGAGAGCATTGGGAGAGACAGAAATAAGTTGGCTAGCAGGTCTATTTAATAGAATTATGGAAGTTGGACAAATGCCAGACGAATGGAGAAGCAGTATATTAGCACCTGTCTACAAAAACAAGGGAGACATACAACAATGTACAAACTACAGGGCTATAAAACTACTTAGCCACACCATGAAAATATGGGAGAGAGTAATTGATAGACGGATACGTGAAAAAACCGAAATATCCGATAGTCAATTTGGTTTTATGCGGGGCAGATCAACAACAGATGCAATTTTCATTGTAAGGCAACTAATGGAAAAATACAGGAATAAAGAGACCAACGCTCATATGGTATTCATTGATCTTGAGAAAGCATACGATAGAGTTCCTCAAGAGATTCTGTGGTGGGCACTTAATATGAAAATAGTCCCTGGCGAATATGTAAAGATTATGAGAGATATGTATGAGGGAGTAACGACTAGTGTTAGGACATGTGTGGGAGAGATGGATAAATTTCAGGCAAAAGTAGGATTGCACCAAGGCTTGGTGCTTAATCCTTATTTATTCTCATTAGTTTTGGACCAGATAACAGCGAAACTACAGGGTAGCATTGCATGGTGCCTAATGTATGCTGATGATGTAGTGTTAATAGGAAATAGTGAAAGAGACTTGGAACAAAAACTGCAACAGTGGAAACAAGCTCTGGAGGAAAAAGGTTAAAACTTAGTAGGACAAAAACAGAGTATTTGAAATGTTCATTTAAAGATGGAGTTACCACAAATAAAATGGTATCTTTGGATGGTGAAATGATTGTGAAAAGCAATAGTTTTAAGTACCTAGTATCGGTATTACAAAATAATG
Organism: Diabrotica virgifera virgifera; assembly: GCF_917563875.1. Taxonomy (NCBI): domain Eukaryota; kingdom Metazoa; phylum Arthropoda; class Insecta; order Coleoptera; family Chrysomelidae; genus Diabrotica; species Diabrotica virgifera. The sequence goes on along the minus strand of NC_065446.1, from coordinate 26,194,369 downwards.
GAGAAATAAATGGAGATGCATACAGTTGAATTAGGGCTGGATGGATGAACTGGAAAGAAGCGAGTGGTGTGTTGTGTGACAGAAAAATTCCAATGAAGCTGAAGGGAAAATTCTATAAAGCAGCCATAAGACCGGCGATGATGTACGTAACTGAATGTTGGGCAGTGAAAAAGAAAGAGGAACAACGAATGCATGTCGCCGAAATGAGAATGCTTAGATGGATAAGTGGAGTGACAAAGAAGGATAAAATTAGAAATGAGTATATTAGGGGAAGTCTAGGTGTGGCACCAATTGATGCCAAAATGAGAGAGCATAGGTAAAGATGGTTTGGTCATGTTCAACGTCGAGACGTTTATCTCCCAATACGAAGAATAGCTGAAGTGCGATTTCGGGAAGGAGTAGGAGAGGAAGACCAAAGAAGACCTGGGTAGAGACGATAAGGCAGGACATGTTGGTAAAGGGGATTACCATTGATATGGTCCAAGATAGAATTGTGTGGAGAAATGCAATTAGGGAAGCTGACCCCGCATAGGGATAAGGCAAAGAGAATGATGAGTATGGTTAGACTGACCCCAAAACACGGTTCAGAGGATGGCAAGAGACTCGATTTGAATCAAAACGAAACCGATTATTTTCATTTTTGTTTTATACCATACTCTGTATTTATTACACTACAAAATGATAGAGTTTCATATGGGTAATCTGCGATGCATTGTTGGAATATTTTCCTAGCGTCGCTCGTTTGGTACTTTAGTACCTGGGTTAACAGATTACTTCATTCATTGTCGACATTCATTTCACTCAATACTATTATTATTGTTAGGTATTGCCACATTAAATAATATTCTTTGTCGAGTTCACTTTATTGACTAGTAGGAAGTTTATAGATATTAAAGCTGCTTTTGATTCTATAAGTAGAGAAGTAATATATGGTCATAGACCGGGCAGTATCGTCGTCCCCGCTAGCAAAATTATTCCGATTCGATTTTTTTGCACAAACTTACTCAAAAAGAGGTCCTTATAGCATATCCACAGTGTGCTGGGCGGTGCCGTGGTCGAAAAATTGTTTAAACAATTTTTTTAAACAAATTCACAAAAATAATTTTTTCATTTCGAAAAAGATTTTTTTAAATTATTCTGAGCATTCTTGTCATTTTTTTCTAAAATTGATTGTTGTCGAGTTATATATGCGATTAAAAATTTGAAAAATGCGAAAATGGCTATTTTCAAGGCTTAATAACTCGAGTAAACATTCTTATTATGAAATTCAAAAAGTGACCAAATCAAGTTTCAAACCCCTTCTTCAAGGTTCTGAAGAGATTTTTGTCATTATTTTATTACAAAGCTGTTATTTTTAATTATTAACAATTAGCGCTATAGTCCAGGATGTATCGTCGCCCCCGTCATGTCAGTGAAATTATTCCGATTCCATTTTTTGCAGAAACTTAGTCAAAACGAGGTCCTTATAACATATCCACAGGGTGCTGGGCGGTGACGTGGTCGAAAAATTGTTTAAACAATTTTTTTAAACAAATTCACAAAAATAATTTTTTCACTTCGAACAAATTTTTTTTAGATAACTTGGGATATTCTGAGTAAAAAATGTCTCTTGTAATTTTTTTCTAAAATTGATTGTTGTCGAATTATACGCGATTTATAATTGGAAAAATGCGAAAATGGCCATATAACTCGTCAACAATCAATTTTAGAGAAAAATCACAAGAGACCTTTTCTGCTCAGAATAACTCAAATTATCAAAAAAAATCGTTCGCAATAAAAAAAATATTTTTGTGAATTTTTTTAAAAAAAATTGTTTAAACAATTTTTCGACCACGGCACCGCTCGGCGCCCTATCGATATGTTATAAGGACCTCGTTTTGAGTAAGTTTCTGCAAAAAAATGGAATCGGAATAATTTCACTAACGGGGGCGACGGATACATCCTGGACTATAGCGCTAATTGTTAATAATTAAAAATAACAGCTTTGTAATAAAATAATGACAAAGATCTCTTCAGGACCTTGAAGAAGGGGTTTGAAACTTGATTTGGTCGCTTTTTGAATTTCATAATAATAATGTTTACTCGAGTTATTAAGCCTTGAAAATGGCCACTTTCGCATTTTTTTAAATTTTTAATCGCATATAACTCGACAACAATAAATTTTAGAAAAAAATGAAAAGAGACCTTTTTTGCTCAGAATAAGCCAATTTATCTAAAAAAATCTTTTTCGAAATGAAAAAATTATTTTTGTCAATTTGTTTAAAAAAAATTGTTTAAACAATTTTTCGACTAAGGCACCGCCCGGCACCCTGTGTATATGGTATAAGGACCTCTTTTTGAGTAAGTTTGTGCAAAAAAATCGAATCGGAATAATTTCGCTAGTGGGGGCGACGATACTGTCCGGTCTATCAGTAATAGAAGATCTGCAAATCCCGCAAAAGATAGGAAGCGTGGTAAAAAGTACAAATAGAAACCTACTTGCTAAAGTACAAATAAACGGAAACAGATCGCCAATAATAAACCTAAGGAAAGTAATAAAACAAGGGGACAGTCTCAGCCCAGTTTTGTTTATATTAGTAATGAATAGAGTAATGAAGAGCGCTAAAAGAAGGTCAAGGCAATTACAGTCAACAATAGGGTACAGGAATTTAGTACCAGTGAGAATAGAAGGATTACTATATGCAGATGACCTAGTAATAATAGCAGACAATAAAGAGAAAATGCAAAATTAATCGATATCTGGGTGGAAGAAATAGAAAATTTGAAAATGGAAGTAAATGTAAAGAAAACAAAGACCATGTTAGTAGCCCAAACGAAAAGGGAAGAAATAAATCAAGCTATATTTAGGTGCAAAAACGAAATAATAGAAACAGTCTCGACGTTTAAATACCTGGTAGTAATAATATCAGAGGATAGAAAGCTAGATCAAGAAATCTCATACAGGGCGAAAAAAGCAAATAAGATCTACTATGCACTAGATAAAACAATATTTGGAAAGGAAGAAATAGATAAAGAAATAAAACTGAAGGAATACAACGCAATATCTGTACCAACTTCCATATAGGTATGCAAGTGAGACATGGGTAAACAATGCAAAAATAGACAGTACAATAAACTCAGCGGAGATGAAGCAGCTGAGAAAAACAGCAGGAAAAACGAAATTGGACAGAATAAGAAATGAAGATATTAAACACAGACTGAAACAGGAATCGATAATAATCAAGATCCAATAAAGAAAATTAAAATGGTGTGGACACATTAACAGAATGGGCCAAGGAAGACTACCAAAGCAGGTGATGGTATCAAAAAGATATGGTAAAAGAAGGAAAGGGAGGCCAAGGAAGAGATGGATCGATCAGATTATAGAAATTGGACAGGAAAAAGGAAAAACACATCAACAAATGAAAAAGTTAGCATAGGACCGCAATAAATGGAAGAAATGGATAGAGAATGAGTAAAACCTCCGACGTCCCTGAGGGGCATAAGGAGTTTAGAGAAAGAAGAATACTAGTATGAGATCTGCTCTGTAATGCGCTACTGGTTGGGCTGTGAGCACAGTTCGATCCCAGCATAGCTTGTAGCTGTCATTATAAAGTACACTGTCAGGGACGTATAGATTACAAAGGCGATGGTTGGTTTTGAGGAGTCCCAGTCTGTAAGCTATCTCTTTTCTATGATAGAATTTTTTTTATTAAGTTATGCTTTTCCATTAAATGCTTTTCAGCCCCGCTATGATGGTAGATGATTTAGTGGGATAACATAGATATCCGCATTTGTCGTTTTGTACCTGAGGGTCGATATGACCTACTTCGGACCATACTTCAAAGTAAAGTGCATGGGAAAAGAGGTCCAGGACGAAGAAGAATATCCTGGCTGCATAACCTGCGAAAATGGTTTAACTTAACCACTACCGGACTTTTCAGGGCAGCAGTCAACAAAGTCAGAATAGCCATGTTAGTGTCCAACATCCGTAACGGATAGGCACCATAAGAAGAAGAACCTGAGGGTCTTGGAAGATATATTTCAGATAATTTTTGGTTGGTACATTCTGAGATATTAAAAATCGTTCAACGCTACAGAGCTTTCCTGGTTTGTATTTTTCTTGTTATTCTCTTGATTGTCTGTTCTTTCTCAATTAAATCATGCTCCTTTATGAAAAATATCTAGACGTTATAAGGACTTTGATATAGTGGGAGTAAAGCTACTCCTTACTAGCCTTTCATTGTATATAGCTGAAGCTCGACAAAATCAAGCCATTGTTCTCAATGTCTTTAGATCTCAACTGTTTTAGCTATATCGTATTTATATTGGATTATACCACAACTGATTGTAATAAAAAATGCATTTTACATTTGATTTGATGTTTCGATTTAAAATCCGAAAATCCGGTGTCAAAAAATTTATAAATTAAGAACTTTGATTAACTTTCATAATTTTTTATCAACTGGCGCTTTGTAGCAAATAATTTGATAAAGTATTTTTCAGCTAACAAGACTGCTTTGCATTTAAATGCTGATAAGTTTATTGCTAGCGGAGCAGATAAGCGGCGATATATTTTACACTACCTTTATGAATAACATTTTACTGGTCTGTTGTTTCAATCAGCACTCCTCAACAAGTTATCGTTTATTGGTTTTAATATTTTATTGCAATAGTACGAGTACGGAATATTTATTTAAACAGTGAATTTATTACATGTTATCTTTTTTATTTCTTCTGACGTATCGTACAATGTAGGTTTACCCAATAATCAAAATTATGCCTTTACAAGAACATATTAGTTGAAAAATAAGGAGTATATATGTGTCATAATAAATGTAATCTACTTTATTCACCCTTTAAAAATTTGTTTAGTATGTATGTATTTCTTAAAGGCACACAATCATGGAAAAATTATTCATGTTATTTAAAAATATCTTTCTGTTAACGACACTGTTATCGACAAAGTAGATCAAATTTAAACTTGTCATCATATTACACTTCTGTGTTGTTTAATAATTTAGCAAAATACATAATCAGCAAAAATCTTATTTGAAACATGCTAACGGCTTTTGCAATCGCAATCAATGCAGTGTTTATGCCTGTTATTATAGCATTGACTGTTAAATAATTTGTGTTTGATTGTTTCGTTTGTTGTACAACCCTCGTCCTTTTTAGGGTGTAGTAGTTGTACGGTTGTATATAAGTACATACCTATTTTTTTATAGTAGTGTAGTGAAGCGGTACTTTAAAGTAAAATGAATCATTTGGAGAAACGTAGAATGTTGTCTCCAGAAGAACGGCGTTTAGTTCTGAAAGTCGAAAGTTATTTCAATTTGGAAAAAAATAATATGGGTCCATTGGCATCTGTTATGGCTGTTCAGAAACGCACATGCGATGCTTGCGGTATCTCAGAGAGGACATTCCGAAGAATTAATAACATGAGTGAGGATGAAATAATTAAAGTAAGCAAGAGAAATCGTTGACATCCAAAAACTTTAGATTTGCACCAGTCAATTAAACTTGAAATTAAAAATATTATATACAATATGTATAAAGCCAAAGAACATGTAACAATTAGTGCTGTGTTACAAAAAATTAAAGACAAGGAACTGTGTGATATTAGTTTAACAAGTTTGTGGAGAGTGCTGAAATATTTAGGTTTTCGATATAAATAGACAGATAATAGACAAGTATTGTGTGAACTCTCTAATGTTGTTTCAAAACAGTGGATTTTTTAAGAAAATATATGATCAATAAAATGTCTGATAGTCCGAGGCAAGTTGTATTTTTAAACGAAACTTGGATTTTCGCTAAAGGAAATATGTCAAAATCATCCTGGCAAGATGGCACCACGAAATGTTATTCTTCTAATCGTTCCGTTAATGGTAAACGCTACAATATACTTCATGCTGGAAATGATGACGGTTTTATTCCGGACGTTAGTTTAATTTTTTCGTCCACAAAGAATACAGGTGATTACCATGGAAATATGGATGCAAATATTTTTGAAGAATGGTTTGAAGAAAATTTGTTGAAAAAATTGGAGCGACCATCCATAATAGTGTTGGATAATGCATCCTACCACTCCAGAGTAGAAGAGAGATTTCCTTCAAGCAGCTGGACAAAAGAAGAAATACAGTTGTGGTTGACAGAAAGGAAGATATATCACAGTGACATATTTTTAAAAGTTGATTTACTTCAAAGGTGTGGAGAGCACAAAATTCAAAAGAAATTTGTTACTGACCAAATGGCTCTTAAATATGGCCATACATTTTTATGATAAACATGCATCCAAAACAACAGATGACGCTAGCGTTCTTAGTTTATGGAAAGAATCGCTAGAACAAATAAAAGCAGTACAATGGCAAAATTGTATTAGACATACGGAAGACATAATCGTTAAGTCTTTTCAAACCGAGCGAGTTATAGATGAGGTCCGGCCTCTAATTATTCGGATAGACAATTCAGATAGTGACGACTCTGATAGTGAAATATCAGACAGTGAATAGGACAAATCGTTTGCTAAAAAGAAGTGTTTCGGGAATTCAATTCGGACTTTGCGGTGTGTTTTAGTTAAACGATAAAGTACTTTCGGTCTTATTACTGGAGTGCATACTTTCAATAGCTTTGGTATTAATTACTGGACTACACGTGTTTAAACCTTTTGTTTTGTTGAAAACCCGGAAGTGATTCAGTGCCAATTTGTTTCAAGGTTATATTTAATACAGTGTCTGCAGAAACTAAAGTCTTGGATGTATTTTATTCAAATTTGGACATACTAGCAACTTGGCAAGTATTTTCCAATTTTACTGCATGCAAAATCATTCGTATAATTTTCACTCTACGCAAAATAGAGGCTTATAGAGACCTTGATGAACATTTGATGTCGACAAATTATTTCGAGTAATCGAAATATTCCGTCCCAGCCCACTTCTTTTAACACGCCCTGTATATACATATTATAATTATTTTATTTGCCTTTGATACAGTAAAATTCAATATTATTACTGAATATAAAATACAGGAAATTACATATTTTTACTTTTCAAGCGATCGGAATTAAATATTAACGCCCCACTGTTTGAGGCCCACTGATCATATCTTAATTACATATCGACGGTCATAGGGTAAAAGGACTTTAGTTTACTTACTTGGCCTCGATCTTGTAGGCAAATAGGCATAGTTTGAAAGACATTTTGGGTTTCTCCCACATAAAAATGGTTGCCTTGACAAGATATTTTATAAATGCAGTTCCTTGATCTATCCTGTATTGTCGAGTTTAATTTTGGACAAATATATCCCATTATTTTGGTTATTGTTGAACCTCTTCTGGTGAGAAGTTCTGGATAGGTTTTGGTGTTTTGTTGTTAGATGTTTCATAATAATTTTTTTTAACTTATACCGATTTTGAACTTTGAAATTATATTTTCTTCAACCTAGTTTTTGATTGGAATATTGGTATTTTTTACGCGTAATACCGTTCGTTTTTATTATTATATATGTTATGAGTCTCTTGAAGAAAATTTGTATGTAGAAAGGGGACCGAGATAAAAAGGTAATGGAAGATTATCATGCTCTTGTTTATAACCTCGTCGCAAATGCCGGTTAACTTTGACCGGTTGTATATCAGGAACCACTCATTTAACTTTTTTTATTTTAAAAGAATCATCCTACCGTGTCCTTCCTAATACCGTCTTCTTAATTTAATTTAATCTAATAGTTGCCGAGATATTTTATATGTTTATAAGCTAAAAAATTGTTTATAAATTTTTTCTACGACCGTTTAATAACATGCTCATTATTCGCTATTTTTTCATAGATAATAGCACCCATTACTGTACCCGTGAGTAATAATTCATTACTCACGGGCTGAAGTTACTCACGGGTCATTACTCACGGGCTGAAGTTAAATTCAAGTGGCTCATGCCACTTTTAATATTATTCGTATATAAACTGCAAATAAAATTACTTAAACTTGTTTAGTTAATACAATATTTATTGTAATTTATACCAATAATTAACTTCGAAAAATGTTTAAAGGAATTTTAACTGTAACAATGTCAGTATATTTTTTACGTTTATATCTTGTTTACTAAAAATTTTGACGTTTACCATTTAATTTAGTGACAGTGACATTAGCGCATTTTGTTTAGGTTAATTGGAATTTATAACTAATATTGTGTTTGTTTTTCAAGTTATATTGTGTTAAATATGTTATAACATATTATGTATAGTTATAAGTTATATTATTATATTATATGTATATAGTTAAATGTAAATATACATTATAACTATATAATATATGAAATACGTCCACCGACAACAGCCATTTCTTAGATTCACTGACAGTATAGGTACAAATTTAAGCTTATAATTTTTCGGAAACGAATACATCTTATATTGAGTATTTCTAGTTGTATTTTTACAATAAATAAGAATTTAGTAATAGTAGGCAACCAATTATTCAGCCACGTACTAGGGGTAAATAGCATTTAGGTATTTTTGTAAATTATTATAATTTAAATCTCGAGTAGATAATTAAATATTTTACTAATTAAAATAAAAAAAAGGTCGTAGAAAAAGTATAGTATTCTACTCGCATGTAATGGCTATTACTCACTCTGATGAATAATAGCCGTCATTACATGCTCGTTGAATAATATACTATAAAACATTCCTGAGGCCGCTCAAATAATCCAATTTCAATTCTGTAAAGTACATTAGATAGGTATAACCCCTTTTTATCAGAAAATCATAGTAAGTCTGATATATAACAATATTATTCTGGATATTATTACGACCGAAAATTTTAACAATTTAATTGTTGCTAAATTATTTGTTTTGTACTTTCTTAGTTACAATAGAAAGTACGATACACTAAAAATCGAACAAATCATAGAAAATAATAAAGGCCTAAAAAGTCTGCGAAGAAAACTAAATATTGGAAAAAGCCAGATCATTAAATTAAAAAACAAAAAGGGCGACATAACAACAAATAGAGAGGAGCTTTTAACAATAGTAGAAGACTTCTATGGAGAACTTTATAAAAGCAGACGGATGAACCAAACACAGCTAAATGATGCAATAAACAAAACAATATTAAATCAAGGCTCTGAACTCATGCCAGAAATATCTCTTAGTGAAATTAGACAAGCGATGAATAAAATGAAATCCAATAAATCACCAGGTGACGATGGAATAGTGATCGAGGCTGTGAAGAATGGCGGTGAACCTCTAATGAGAAAAATAAAAGATCTCTTTAATCTATGTTTGACAAAGAAATCCATACCATCTGAATGGAATAGAGCCAAAACAATTCTTCTGCACAAAAAAGGAGAAAAAACTGATCTGGAAAGTTACCGACCGATCAGTCTGTTTAGAAATTAGACCTATATCAAAGTAGAGAACAAGCTGGATTCAGAGCAAACTTTGGAATCAACGATCATCTCCAAACAATAAAACAACTCATCGAAAAATCCATAGAATATAACAAGCCCTTAGTTTTAACATTTGTAGATTTCCACAAAGCCTTCGACTCAGTAGAACTCGACAGTGTCATAGAAGCACTAAACGAGAGCCGCATTGATAGCCGATATTCGAGGCTAATATGTAATATATATAAAAATGCGACAAGCTCGATACAACTACACGCTAACAGCAACCAAATAAAAATTCAAAGAGGTATCCGACAAGGTGATACTTTATCACCTAAACTTTTCATATCGGCTCTAGAAAAAGCGATCAAAACCCTCGAATGGGGTGACAAAGGAATAAATGTGGATGGAGAGATGCTACACCACCTAAGCTACGCAGACGATGTAGTCCTGATTGCAGACGATTTGGGACAAACAAAGAAAATGTTGGAAGAACTTAGTACAGCCTGTCATAAAATAGGCTTAAAAATGAATATAACAAAAACAAAATATATGACGAACTTAGTACCAAGTAAACATCTTGAAATAGAAAATGAACAAATAGAACTGGTAGACAAATATATATATATCTAGGTTACGAAATTAAGATAGGTAAGGACAATCAAACAACCGAAGTATCCAGAAGAATAATACAAGGATGGGCAGCATACGGAGCTCTTAGGAACGTTTTTAAGAGTGACATTCCAACTAATATGAAGAAAGAAGTTTTCGACCAATGCGTGCTACCGGTGATGACCTATGGTGCAGAAACATTATCGCTCACAAAGAAAAACGCACAAAAACTAAGAGTAGCGCAGAGAAGAATGGAGCGATCAATGATAGGGGCCACTCTGCGAGACAGGATTAGAAACGAAGATCTACGAGCTAAGACCAAAGTCACAGACGTCACTGAAAGAAGCTGTAACTTAAAATGGAAATGGGCTGGACACGTGCCAGAATGAAGGACGGAAGATGGACTCGTAAACTAGTTGAATGGAGACCAAGATCCGATAAACGTAGCAGAGCAAGACCACCAACACGATGGTAAGATGACTTACCAAGGACAACAAAAGACTGGGTACAGCAAGTACAAGATAGAACACTTTGGAAAGAAACAGGGGAGGCCTATGTCCAGCAGTGGATTGAGAGAGGCTAATGATGATGATGATGATGATGATGATGATGATGATGATAAATTATTTGTTAGATTGTTGCTTTCTTTATTGCGTCATCCAGTACCATTTAGAATAGCAGTGGGCTCAACATGCCACATTTTTGACGTCTTGAGTTGTAGTAAATTCGCTGGAATCTTCGTTAGTGGTTTTCACTGTATTTGTAGGTATTATTTTTGTACATATCCTTTATTACTTCTATTATGTTCCTGTCGACTCCCCTTTCTTTGCGTGTCTTCCATACGTACTTTCTTTGGATTTTGTCAATCGCCTTTTCCAGATTCATATTTTATGACATACCTCGTATCCTATTGATACAATTTGATATTTTATGATTTATTTTAGGTTTAAGCAGCGCATTTTAAAATTAAAGATATTTTTTTCTTAAAATCGATAATATAAAAGTTTCTGCATGGTTCCAAGTTACGCAGACACACTGTATAAAAAAAGATGCCATGTAAAATATACGATAGATCTAATTGTCTGTAAAACAAATTGTATCGATCTCTATAAATAGGAGTAAACAAACAACAGGTGTCACAATCAGTTCCATAAAAAATAAAAAAAAACGCTACATTTTTTATTCACATTTTTTTGGCGACTGTTCCACTGACACCTATTAATTCGTTTTTCAATTTTGCTTTTTCATACGCTAATCCATTGGTCGCTATAAAAATTTAACTTTTTATTAATTATGTAAACACAATATATTTTTATTGATTTACCGCGCGGTTATTGATAACGTGTTTTAAATGTTAAACGGCTATTTTCACTTTTTATTTAAATTCATGAGCTTCCACTGCGCTTTTTTCCAACATTAATCTATTGTTCATGGTAATTTTAATATCAATTAATAAATTTGAAATGAATTATATAATTCAACATTTTTAATGTAATAATCTTCTGCAATTCACATGAGTGCCTTATAAATGTAATTTTAACACGTATATCATACAATATTTTTTCTACAAACGTCTTATATATCAACAATTATAATTTATTCATTCTCAATTACAGGACAACACCTACAAAAACTTTTACTTGAACTTGACTGACATTCCATTTTTATATTTTTCTTATCAAAAATGCCAATACTGTCAATACGTAAATCATAACAACCATAGAACATCTATACTCCATCTAATTTACTTACCGTTGCACGTCATCTGCGTCATAGCCCGAGACGTCACATAATACCAACACGAAATATTTAGGCGGTAGGTGTGTTCTTTTTTAGAATCACTTTGCGGAGTACACTGGCGTTACAACCACTAGGCATATTTTATTATATACGCGTAGAAATAATATTTAAAGATTTCTATTAATGGTAACTTAAAGAAATACACAATAACATGTTTGTTTAATTTGTATAAATGGATTATAAAGCGTTTTTATGAAGCACATTTGTTCGGAATACACTGTAACTATAATCGAACGAAGGTGGTATTTTGGCATAAAATTGGTAACATTTATTTGACAGTTGCGGTGATGACACTTCATATTTGTTTACATTCTTTACTATAAGTATTTGTTTCATTATATTTACTGTTTTTATTTTGTATTTTAACGTAAGATTATAACTAGAGACTGGAAAATATGCACTAAAAAATGTCTAAAATATGCATGCAATATGCATTTTAAAACAAGCTGAATATGCACAATTAACATGCAAATATGCATTTATATATGCACTTATTTTTATATGAATAATTTTATGGTTTACGTTAAATACATAAATAAATAAAAAATAATAAAAATAAATAAATAGGTTTGAATTTAAACCAAATTGTATTATTATTTCTTAATATATTTTTTTAACTTCAGGTTTTGTGACAAATAAAACGGCAAAATATTTTATTTTGACCACAAGATAAATAAGAGTACAATAAAATAAATGTACATATTTTTATTGTTACAATATTGATTCATATTTTCTAAACTAATATTATAAAAAGAGTACAATAAAACAAATTTACATATTTTTATTGTTACAATAAATAATCATATATTGATTCATATTTTCTAAACTAATATTATGTCTTCTATCTGTTAATATTTGTTTATAGGCAGAAAAAGATCTCTCAACGTCACAAGATGTAATTGGGGCATATTTAAACTTTGCTATTAGAGACGGATCCATATTAATATTTTCATCGAAGTTTCCAAAATTGATTATATTATTTATTGAACGCAATAAAGTGAAACCCTCATTTTTGTTTAAAACGTCATCAAGTTTATCTTTAATTTTTACTCCAATTTCCCCATTCAGATTTGTTATTTTCTGTTTAACCGAATCAACAATAGACATACTATTGTGAAGACATAAATTTTGAGCCTCTAATTTTGTAATTGAACTTTCAATGATATCGAAATTCGATTTTATATACAACAATTGATTTTTAATAGACTTTTCTTTAAAAATATTTTGACAGTTATCAATAGCGGTACAAGTCGGATCAAAACTTGAAATAACGCTTTTGATGTCGTCGTAGTGTTCAGATAAAAATATAGCACTTTTAAGCCAAGTTCCCCATCTGGTTAATACTGGTTCTGGTGGTAAAGGAATATCGGGAAGCATCTCCCTATATACCTGTACACGTAGTGGTGCTTTCAGAAATACTTTTTTTACATTATTTATTAAGGTGTTTACATTGGGAAATTCAATTCTAACTTTCTCTGCAACTCTGTTTAGGCCGTGCGCCAAACATGTACAGTGAATTAAATTAGGGAAAAAGATTTTAAGATTGGATGCAGCTTTCATCATATATGAGGCGGCATCACTAAGCATTAATAATATTTTTTCAAATGGTACTTGATCAGGTAAAAAAAAATTTGTTAGGGATTCGTTAACAAATCTAGCTATTGTAGCATAGTTTGTTTTTTCCAAACATTTTACACTAATTAAGTATGAGTTTTTAAAATCGCCAGAGTCGTTAAGAACTCCAACAATTAGATTCGCAATTTGTCGACCCTTTGTATCCGTTGTTTCGTCGACGGAAATCCAAAGATATTCGGCTTTTAACTGATTTTTAATACTCGTCATCACATCTTTGTAACATGCACTGACATATTTTTTCCGAAGAGTTGAAGAACTTGGTATTTGAGCTGGTTTATCTTTAATCTTGCAATAAGTTTTTAAAAAGTTTTGACACGATTTATGTTCTAACTTGTGCAGAGGGATATTGCAGTTCAAAAAAAAATGGCATAAATCCTTTGCAAAGGTTTCTTGCCCAACTGACGTATTCTGAATCTGCAAACTGTTCTGTAGAATCTGCTGGCGAGGTTTATTATCATTTTTTGATAGCTTAGTTTGGTGAAGTGAAGTTTTTATGTGTTGAACTACTTGGAATTTCTTTTGACATGGAATCTGGAATATAATGATAATGATGTTTTAGATGTTTTCGTAAATAGATACCTACATTAAAATGATCAAACTTTTTAAACCTCCCCCAATTTTTTTTTATTTCTCAAAGTGAAATTGAAATCGTCAAACAATAAAGTACAGTCAGTGTACCGTAGTATACAGGGTGGGCCACTCTCAACACCTCGCTCTGTATAAGCCAAACCGTTGCGAACTTTAAAAAACAGTTTTTGAAGAAATGGGACGGTTTGTCATTTTAGAATAGACAGACACATAGATGTGCAAAGAAGTTTGATAAGTTTAAAAATCTATTGAAGTGGAGAACTTACCTTTTTATCACAAATGGTGCAAAACATACTTTCACTGTCGATAACTTTTAGATGATTGTTACTTCCAATCCAACTTCTGAGAAGACTTGATTTTTCCCTTGCTACTTTAGGCATTTTCACAATAATAATAAAATGATTTTTTTACACAGTATAGTCAATAACTTGCAATCACAAAAGTTGAATAATCGGCGATTGATTTAAGACTAACCATTCATAAAATAAAATAATCTATCCTACCCTTAAAATGCTTAAAATTTCGTTTTGGTTGGTTTTCCCAGAATAATTCATAGTTGGCCGACACCAGCAGAAAGTACAGGTAATATTTGTAATGTTATTCAAAATATAATCGGTATTTACTTAGGTAATTTGTAAATTCTGAGAAGTCTATAAATCTTAAATATCCGGATAATGATACCTGCAGCTATAAATAACGCCCATTATGTTTATGGGTACAACAACAAAGGAGCTTAACAGCAAAATATTTACTTTCACATTTTATTTTAATGGATGTTGATGTTACTAATATATACCTTATTTTTAAATGGGGTAGAGTAAATTCCCATCAAAATATGCATTTATATGCTCTTAAATCTCCAAATATGCAAGGCATATGCATTTATGAAAAACATGAGAAATATGCAGCATATATATGCATATGCATTTTGCATATAATCCAGTCTTTAATTATAACTTAATTTTTGTTTTCTATTTCTAAAGTTTTTATTTATTTACATTGGATATTAATTCGTTTTGCTGTATAATCCACTTCCGCAAAAATTGTGTGATGTATTTGATTTAAAATGAATTCAAGAATGTTTTGTAATTGGGCAGCAATGTCAACTTAGATCTCTAACGTAAATAATGACGTGCAACGGCAAGTAAATTAGACGGTCTATATTTTTATTGTTGTTTATTCTAACAAATTTTAATAGTTTTTTTTCTACAAACGTGTTAAAAATGCAATAATACAGTTTAAATTAAATTTCAAAAAACCTTTTTCAAATTGCGCAAGTTGTACTATTAATATTAATGCTAATAAATGAAATATAAATATTTTGACGTTTGTTTTCAAAATTTGACATTTTAACTGCAGTGCCTTAAAAATTTACAAGAACCCAGTGCTACAAAGTAACATTTTTAAGGCTTTTATCTATAGAGTGCTAAAAATTGCATTTTTAACACGTTTGTAGAAAAAAATGATTTATAGTGTTATAGGGCAGTAAATGAGGGTATTTGGCTTCGAATTCCATCTTACTAGATCGATTTATTTCATATTTTCACAGTTAGTAGGAAATAGTTAAGAAACAAAGTCTACCCTATATACTATGGCGCCTTTATCTTGGTGGCGGTTCCCACTCCTTTAAGGGAGTGGAAATTTTTTGGTCAATATTACCACTGCAGTGTTTACAGAACCTAATTTTATGCAAAAATGATCAATAATTTTTTTGAAACTCAATACTTTTTGAGTTATTCGTGGTAGAAAATTGGCAATTTTTCATTGAAAAATGACACCTTTTCGGGCGGTTTCTTGCGAATATTTTCAAAAATATGCATCTAACTAAAAACTATACAAAATATTTTTGCAGCTTATAAAAAAACAAAGACATTCGTTGCTTCATGAATTTTCTGGTTATAACACAAAAAAAAGATATGGTAAGTAAAAAGAGTTTGTTTTTTTTTTGGTGCATACTCAAATCGATGTATTTAACTTGAACTAACAGAGAAACGGTCGATTTTACGTCTATAATGCTACCAATACCCTTTGTATTGCTTGAAAAGAACTTTAAAATGAGCAATATTAAATTTCGATTACATTCAAACTAAGCGAGAAATATACGAAATATTCGATACTGAAAAAAAAAATTGATGACTAATGTATTTTAAGAAAAAACGAGAAGTATATTTAACCCCTCATCCACCAAAAGTTAAATGCATCGTTTTCCTTGTACAATATCTTTTATTATAGTGTTATTTCTATGTTCAAAAAGTTGGACGAGTTTAGAATAAATGGTTTTTGAAAAAAATAAGATCATATTATAGAGCGCCTTTTTAAATTTTCTTAAAAGTCTTCCTTTTTCTCCATGTAACTCAAAAATGGTAAAAGATCGAAAAAAAGATACCATACAGAAATGTAGGGTTTTTTCAGATAAAAAATATGTTTTATTTTTCATTACTGTATTTCTTATCATTTTCAAGTTACATGGAAAAAAGGAAGATTTTTAAGAAAATTTAAAAATGCGCTATATAATTTAATCTTATTTTTTTCAAAAACCATTCATTTTAATCCCATCCAACTTCTTGAACATAGAAATAATATTATAATAAAAGGTATTGTTGAAGTAAAATGATGCATTTAAATTATAGTGGATGAGAGGTTAAATATTATTTTCATTTTTTCTTAAAATACATTAGTCATCAATTTTTTTGCAACATATCTCGCTTAGTTCGAACGTAATCGACTTTTAATATTGCTCATTTTAAAGGTCTTTTTAAGCACTACAAAAGGTATTGGCAGCATTATGCACCTAAAATCTACCGTTTCTCTGTTATTTTAAGTTGAATACACCGATTTAAGCATGCACCAAAAAAAACAAACTCCTTTCACCTACCATATCTCTTTTTTTATTATAACTAAAAGATTTATGAAGGAACAAATCTCTTTGTGTTTTTATAAGCTACAAAAATGTTTTATATAATTTTTTTAGTTAGAAACATAGTTTTTACGGTGTTCGCAAAAAACCATCCGAAAAGGTGTCATTTTTCAATGAAAATGGCTAATTTTCAACCACGAGTAACTCAAAAAGTATTGAGTTTCCAAAAAAACTCTAGCAACTTCAGCGGTTATTTTGACCAAAAAATGGCGGAAACCGCCCCAAGATAAAAAGCGCCATAGTATATAGGGTAGACTTTGAATAAGGAGATGAGTAGAGGTTATTCTCAAAATTTCATTAAAATCCGTGCATTAAGATAGAATTCGGAGGTAATAACCTGTTCTTGCTCTCATTGACTACGTATTAATGTTAATTTGATAATAGCATATCAAAAACAATTGTGATTAAAAAAATGTGATTCCTTTTAATGTAGCGAGATACTTATTTATAAAGTAAGAAGTGTAATAATTTAATTCAGTGTTAATTATTCGAGCAAAACCTAAATGAAGACAATGAAAATGATCAAAACGAGACAATATACTATACGGCGGAGCAGCACATTGAAAATCCGAGTTATAAAGAAGTAGTTCAAATAATAAAGAAACTGGAAAACAGTAAAGCGACAGGAACGGAGGAGTTTTGGCAGAATTGTTGAAATATGGAGGATCCGAACTCTGGGGAAGAATCCATTACCTGATAAAGTTGGTATGGACCAAGGAGCAAATGCCGGAGGAATGGGCAATTGGTCTAATACAGCCAATATTTAAAAAAGGAGATAAGAGGGAATGCCAGAATTACCGACCAGTTACATTGCTAAATGTAATATACAAAATCCTTTCTGGCATTCTCTACAATAGATTGTCAGAATACTCCGAAAATATAATTGGTAATTATCAAAGTGGATTCAGACCAAATAGATCCACTACAGACAACATATTCATACTAAGAACGATACAAGAAAAAGCTTATGAATACAACATCTTCTTCTTTAGGTGCCATCTCCGCTACGGAGGTTGGCAATCATCATAGCTATTTTAATTTTTGAGGCAGTAGCTCTAAATAGTTGTTTTGAGCTGCATCCAAAACATTCTCTCAGGTTCTTCAGCCATGAAATTCGTCTTCTGCCGATGCTTCTTCTGCCATCTATCTTTCCCTGTATTATGAGTCGCAGGATGCCATACTTCTCGCCCCGCATCACATGTCCGAGGTACTGTAGTTTTCTTTCTTTAATTGTAAGTTCAACTTCCTTCTCTTTACCTATTCTTCTCAGTACTTCATTGTTCGTAACTCTATCTACTCAGGAAACCCTCATAATTCTTCTATACGTCCACATTTCAAAGGCGTTAAGTCGTCTCATTGTCTCTACATTTAACGTCCATGATTCCAGTCCATAGTATAGTACACTATATACGTAACATTTTGTTAGGCGTACTTTAAGAGCTAATGTTAAATCTTTGCTACATAGGACCTTTTTCATTTTCATAAAATTAGAACGTGCTTTCTCGATTCTGACTTTGATTTCTGCAGTGTAGTCATTATTTTCGGTTATAAGTGTCCCTAGGTAAGTGTACTTTTTTACTCTTTCGATCTGCTGGCCCTCTACTATCAAGATTTCGTTAGTATTATGGTTGTTTTTACTAATTTTCATAAACTTTGTCTTTTTGATATTGAGAGAGAGTCCGTACTCCCTACTACACCTTACTATTTTACTCATGAGTATTTGCAGGCCTTGTAAATTATCGGCTATTATTACTGTATCATCTGCATATCTGACGTTGTTAACTAAGACTCCATTGACTCTTATGCCGACTGTTTCATCTTCCAGAGTTTCTCGCATTACCTCTTCTCAGAATAAGCGTTAAATAATAGAGGTGATAGTATGCAGCCTTGCCTGACTCCTCTCTTTATTTCCATTTCTTCAGATGTTTCAATTCTTACTATTGCTCGCTGATTGTAATAGAGATGTGTTATTAGTCTTAAATCTCTTTCATCTAGGTTTTTAGTTTTTAGAATTTCCATGAGTCGGTCATGTTTTACTTTATCAAACGCTTTATTGTAGTCTGTAAAACAGACGTAAAGAGAACCGTTAACATCCAAACATCTCTGTGTCAGCACGTTGAAGGAGAATAATGCCTCTCTGGTGCCCATTCCATTGCGGAACCCATATTGAGTGTCACTAATATCCAGCTCCAGTTTAGAGTGTATTCTGGCGTGGATAATTTTCAGCAGAATTTTCAAGGTATTAAGCTTATGGTTCGGTAGTCACTGCATTCTTTGGCATTCACTTCTTTTGGCAAACACACAAATGCTGATGTCAACATTTCTCTAGGGATGATTCCCGTAGTATAGATAGCGTTGAACACTTCTACTATTATGTCCAGGTTTTTCTCGTTGACCAACTTTATCAGCTCGCTAGGTAATTCATCTGGACCAGCAGATTTATTGGTTTTCATAGAGTTTATTGCCTGACGCACCTCTGATTTGGTTATCTCTGGGCCTACATCTCCGGTTTGGCTATCTACGGAAATACTAGCTTCTCTCTGGTCATGAAATAGTTCCTCGATGTACTCTGTCCATCGTCGTAGTTTTCGTTCTGTCTCCATTATAGTATTTCCGTTTTTGTCGAGCAATATATTTGAGGTTCTTCTATTTCCTATTCCGGCTAGTTCTTTGACTTTTTTATGTAGGTTGAAGTTGTCATATATGTTTTGAAGTTCTTCTATTTCTTTACATTTTTCAGAGAAGTAGGTTTCTTTAGCCTCCCTAATTTTTCTTCTTATTTGGTTTTGAAGCTGTTTATAGCGAGTCTTATTAATTGTTTTGTTTTTTCTTCTTTCATTCATCAACTCTAGAACTTCCTCCGTCATCCATTCTTCTTTCTTACATTTGGTTGTTGTAAGTACTTTCTTACTTGGCTCTAATATAGAGGTTTTGAAGAATTGCCACTGTTGTTCTACGTTGCAATTATTTCTTGGGTTTCTATCTAGATTTGTGTTGATTTCATATTTAAAATTTTCTTTTGTTTCTTCTGACTTAAGTTTCTGTATGTTAAGTTTATTGTTGTTGCGGCTTTTTTGCGTCTTTTTTAGTTGAAGTTAAAACCTAGCAATAAGAAGACTGTGATCAGAAGATATGTCCTCTTCTGGATATGCCTTTACTGCCTAAATTGAGTTTCGATATCTGTGCTTTATTAGGATGTAGTCAATTTGATTTCTGACGATTTTGTTGTCTTTGTCAGCTGGCGATTTCCATGTATAAAGGCGTCGCTTAGGTAATTTAAAGAATGTATTTGCGACTACAACATTATATTCCTGGCAAAATTCTATTAGGCGATCCCCTCTGTCATTTTGTTCGCCAAGTCCATATGGCCCTACATTAGGGTAGCATTTTCCTTCGCCAATTTTTGCATTGAAATCACCCATGATCACTGTTATGTCTCTAGATGCTGTGAGCTGTAATGTTTTTTGAAGTTCGCTATCAAAGTTCTCTATTTCTTCTTCATTTTTGTCAGCAGTTGGCGCATAAATCTGAATTAGGTTCATTTTTCCATGAGCTGTCAATAATTGCAACATTATAATTCTTTCGGACACCGGAACGAAGCCTGTTACTGATTTGGTTATTTTTTCACTGAGGATCATAGCAACTCCATATCTGTGTTGGGTGTCGCTGCTTCCAGAGTAATAGATTCGCCCATTGTCTGTATTGAGTTCGCCAGAACTGACCCATCTTGTATCGCTTATTCCTAATATATCGATATCTAGTCGCATCATCTCTTGCTGTATATTCCTCAATTTTTCAGGTTCATACATACTTCTTACATTCCATGTAGCGATTTTGTAGGTGTATTTGTATATATTTAGGGAACAGGGAGTTCGCTGACTAACGGCCTGGGAAGCCCTGTCGTTGCTGTTGTTTCTTCCTCTGCCGAATCTTGGCATCCGAGAACCATGATTAGTAGGTTGTTGATTGTCATTTCTGTAAGCCATGACGATTTCTAGGGATACTCCATGAGTCTTTAATGCAGTGGTTTCCCGTTGCCTTCTGCATTCTTATACCGTTGACCATTCTGTAGGGTTCATCCGCCTTCGAGACCGATTTCTCAGTCTCAGGACAAAAGAGTGCCCTGCTACTTACCAACTCATCCGCCCGAAGCCGTTGGTCAGTAAGTGGGGGATTGCTTATACCGGCAATCATTCGGTGAAGGCAGGTAGGTTGTAGAAAGAAATATAGTCACAGCAGACCCCCACATAGCAATGCAACAGGGATATTCAAGGTCAACGCACGTTTGCTAGTTTGCGCCCTTGCACGGGATGGCACCATTAGTCTCATTTCTGCAGGTTTCTGCACGTTGTTCGTTCAGTTCGTTCTGTATTCTGTCACTTTCTTTGTCAGTTTTCATTTCCTTGAGAAAAATACGACGCCATATTTATTTGTTTTATTTTTTCATAAATAGCGTTTAAATAGTGCAAAATATTGCATCCAGCAACAAAAAGTGTAAAGTGAATTACAGCAGTTGTGTTTTATTCCAAATGTATACAATTTTGGTGTGGTTTAAACTGATGAATAAATAATAATATTGTGTAAATATATGTGTAATAAGGTAGTTGTGTTTAAGTTTTTACATTGATAATTGATAACAAACATATTTTATAAACATACATATAAACATTTTTATAAATAAAGATTGTATTTTATGTTTTATTGTTTAATTTTTAACCACTTTGGCATTTTAATGTAATGGAAAATAAATATAACCTCAAAATAACACAAGAAAATCCAAATAGTATACGAATTATTATAAACGTTGATTGATAAATACATACAGATATACTTTTATCAATCAACGATATAATAAGTATTATCGTATAGGATAAGGATTTTGTTTTCTTTTGTTATTTTAAGGTTATATTGATTTTCCTTTACATTAAAATGAGTTCTCAATCCAAGTTAATTTTACAGCCCTTTTGAATTTACCGCCATATGGCGTATAGTTACGCGCCCTACCACTGGCTTATGCGACAATCGTCGTTTCACTCGTTAACACGGAACTTGCATTGCTATGTGGGGGTGTGCTGTGAATATAGTGACCCGTCTGTCCTCGGAAACCTAATAGCCATTCGGGGTCGGAAGAAGAAGAGGTATCCAAGAGAGGCCGATAGGAAATATTAAAGACATTTCACTCATAATACATTAAAGTTAATACATTACACTCATAACAAATTAAAGAATACAACATAGAACTCTATAATTAAATATGTATATTGACTTTAAACAAGCTTTTCTAGCGTGAAAAGAGACAAAATGCTGGAAAATCTTCGTAATCTAGGCATACCAAAAAATATATCATCCTCATAAAAATGGCGTTGAGGGGTTCAAAAGCCGCAGTTATAGTAGATGGAGAACTGTCTCCCCTGTTTGACATCAACATTGGGGGTGAGACAGGGAGACGCACTTTCAACCATGCTGTTTAACCTAATTCTTGAGGCAGTCATCAGAAAAACCAATGTAGCCGGCCATATAAATACCAAAAATACCAAATTACTGCATATGCAGACAATATCGCCATTATTAGTAGAATAATAAAAATGTTCAAGGAAATTGATCCTGAAGCACAAAAAAGAGGTCTTAAAATAAACGAAATAAAACTAAGATGACCATCTAACATGACCATCAAAAGAATACTAAGTATTAAGTCTTAATAATGAAAATAATATAGCAATAGACAATTTTATACTATTGAACGTGTGGATGCCTTCACATATCTGGGCACAGAAAACAATCAGAAGAATTCCGTAAGTAGCGAAATTAAGGCACGTATTTCCAGTGGAAATCGTACATACTATGCTAATAAAAATTTATGATATCGAAATTATTAGACAAAAGAACCAAAATGACTATCTAAGAACATTGATTAGACCCGTAGTAACCATGGTTGTGAAACTTGGGTATTGACGAAAAAAGATGAAGCCCAACTCAGGACATTCGAGAGAAAGATACTGAGAAAAGTATATGGCCCGGTGCAAGAGGAAGACGGCACATGAAGAATCAGGAGAAACGACGAGGTTAATGAACTGAATAAAGGGTATTACACGAGCGGGACACCCTCAAAAAAGCGCTTAGTTTTCGAGATACTGACCACGGAGGGGTGAATGGCTAATTTTATTCATACTTTATATTTTCGAGGGTGCTGAAAACGAAAATGAAGTTTATTTTGAATTTTATGTGGGGAACATTGTCAAAATCGCATTTTTAATTTAAAAATAAAAAAAATGAAATCACGTTTTTTTGCATTTACCTCTCTGCAACTCTGTTAGATTTTAATATTTTTTTCTGAAATTTTTACAGTATATAGCTCTAACATTTCTGAAGACAACGGTACTTCTGTTTCAAGCTTTTATTCTTGTCCTGATAAAAATTACGAATTTTTCAAAGGAAAAGGTGCGGATTTGTGCATTGCAAAGTTTAATCGCAAAAGTTGTGTGACGAAGTTTAAAATTTAGCTTCCTAATCACGTTTACGTTAAAGTAGAGAGTACAAAGAAGTTTTCTGGTAAGTTTTAGATTAAAATGTTTTATAGAAAAAAAATAGTGCAATTTTAATGTCGACATTTATAACGCTCATTTTTCGAGATAATGACCATGGGTGGTGAATGGCTAATTTTGGTCTTAGATTATGTTTTTGACCGTGACAAAAACGAAAATAAAATTTATTTTAAATTTTAGGTGGGGGATTATTGTCAAAATTGAAATTGTACCCTAAAAATAAAAAAAAATGGAATCACGTTTTTTTTGCGTTTAGCTCGCTACAACTCTGGTCCGTTTTAAAAAATTTTTCCTAAAGTTTGTACACTATATATCGCTCACATTTTTGAAGGCAATGGTTTCTGCCTTATGCTTTTAATCTTATTCTAGTAAAAGTTATGAATCTTTTAAAGTACAAGGTGCAGATTCGTGAATTGTAAAGTTTAATCGCAAAATTTGACTGACAAAATTTAAAATACAGATTTTAAATCAAATTCAAAAATAAAACATGAGAACAAAGAAGTTTTCTGGAAAGTTTTGGATCAAAATGTTTTGTAGAAAACAAATGGTGCAATGTTTAACCTCTTCAGCCCCAAGAAAAAGGTTTTTATTATTTTAACAATATTTACTATTTTCTCTCCTCATTTGTGAAACCAATAAACGAAAATCTATAAAAACTATAAAAAATTTATTTGACAGACATAATATGACAGGTCCAGCATAATGGACATCAGGACTTAGCTTTCATATAATTTAGGTATGAAACTGAAAAAACATTCTGGTTCAGGAGAAATACACATATACATTTATACATTTTGCACTTTGTACAAAAGAATCTCGTCTTCTTAGTGCATTCAAGAGGTTTAGGCAACGCGATAAGAATTTCTATTGCTGACAGAGCATATTGACAAATGGTCATTACTGGTTTTTCTTACATCTATAGGCGGTAACTGAAAAACTGTAGATCTTTTTACAGGAATTATGGGCACTTCATCTTCAGATGTCTCGGGTTTTCTTGAAATAGACGCACTAGCTTGTCTCCCACTTGCAGGCTTACCACCTAGAGCTAGTGACCTTAGAACATACAGCTTAAATTCCTGTAAATCCATACCCTTTGATCATTATCGCTATCTTCACTGACGAAAAAATCGTTTTCTGTCAAAATAGCCTCCAATGCACTTTCCATCAATATCCTTTTACTATATGTAACCAAATGTCCAAAATGCTGGACAAAAATTTTAGAGGACCGCTAACGTGTCCAGTTGTAATTATTTTCAAATATATATTTACCACAAATACGTCCAATCATCAAGTAACATACATTAAAAACAATCAATACTTTAAAGTACAGAAAAACACTACAACTTACTGTATTTTTGTGGAGCCACCATCATAATTTAAAAAGTTTCACCACATGTAACAACAACCTACCGAGGTAGGCGCTGTTGTCAAATTTTTCAAATGAGTTAATTTGACTGATAAATAGGAAGTCCAATATGCTGCAATATAGGACGCAGCGATGCCCAACTCGAATAGTCACCGTGTAATAAATTAGTAAACATTGTCCAGCTGGCTGGACCTATGGACTGAGGAGGTTAACAGCTATGTTATAAATCCCCAAAATAACGCTAATTTTTCGAGATACTGATTATTGGTGGTGAATGGCTAATTTTGGTCTTACTTTATGTTTTTGATGGTGCTGAAAACGAAAATCAAGTTTATTTTGAATTTTAGGTGGGAGAACATTGTCAAAATCGCAATTTTGTCCTAAAAATAAAAAAAAAAGTTAAACCACGTTTTTCTTAAAATAAAAAGTTGCACCATATTTTTTTATAACACATCTAGACCTAAAACTCCCCATAAAACTTCTTTGAACTCTATGGTTTAACATAAACGAAATCACAAAGATAAATTTTAAATTTTGTCACTTAATTTTTGCGATTTAACTCTGCATTTCATGAATCTGCACCTTATATTTTTAAAAATTCATAACTTATATACATGAAAATACATAAAAAAAAGACTGAAAAACTACAGTTACTTTCAGTCTTCACAAAGGTGGGAAATATATGCTATAGAAATTTTAGAAAAAAATATTAAAATGGAACAGAGTTGTAGTGAGTTAAACGTAAAAATTCGTGAATTCACTTTTTTTTCATTTTTAGGTTAAAATTGCGATTTTGACAATGTTCCTTTACATAAAATTCAAAATAAACAACTTTTTCATTGTCAGCACCATCTAAAACATAAAATAAGACCAAAATTAGACATTCACCTCCCATGGTCAGTATCTCGAAAAATAAGTGTTATTTTGGGGATGTATAACGTCTATATTAAAAGTTGCGCTATTTTTTTTATTTTAAACATTTGTAACTAAAACTTGCCCGAAAACTTCTTTGTACTCTATGTTTTAACATAAACGTGATTAATAAGATACATTTTAAATTTTGCCTCTCAACTTTTGCGATTGAACTTTGCAATTCACGAATCTGCACCTTGTACTTTAAAAAAAATTGATAACTTTTACTAGAATAAGACTAAAATCTTAAAGCAGATACCGTTGTCTTCAAAAAAGTGAGCAACATATAGTGTACAAGCCTTAGAAAAAATATTAAAATCGACCAGAGTTGTAGGGAGTTAAACGCAAAAAAACGTGATTTCACTTTTTTTATTTTTATGGTAAAATTGCGATTTTGACAATATTCCCCTACCTAAAATTTAAAATAAATTTCATTTTCGTTTTCAGAACCGTCAAAAACATAATCTAAGACCAAAATTAGCCATTCAACACCCATGGTCAGTATCTCGAAAAATAACCGTTATATTGGGGATTTCTAATGTCGATAATAAAAGTTGCACTATTTTTTTCTATAAAACATTTTGATCTCAAACTTTTCAAAAAACTTCTTTGTACTCTATACTTTAACATACATGTGATTAAAAAGCTAAATTTCAAACTTCGTCGCTCAACTTTTGCGATTGAACTTTGCAATTCAGAAATCTGCACCTTTCACTTTAAAAAATTTATAACTTTTATTATAACAAGACTAAAAGCTTGAAGTAAGTACCATTCTCTTAAGAAAGGTGAGAAATATATGCTGTAAAGATCTCAGAAAAAAATATTAAAAGGGAACAGAGTTGTAACGAGGTAAACGCAAAAAAACGTGATTTCTTTTTTTTTATTTTTAGGTTAAAATTGCGATTTTGATAATGTTCCCCGACATAAAATTCAAAATAAACCTCATTTTCGTTTTCAGCTCCTTCAAAAATATTAAGTATGAATAAAATTAGCGATTCGCCTCTCCGTGGTCAGTACGTGGTCATTTTAGGGGTATCTCCCGCTCGCCTATATGATATTGTAAGATTTGTAAAAAGTCAGACTGTCATTGCTGGGACATGTTCAGCGACAAGAAGACATGAAAACGACAAAGATGTTACATTGGAAGCCGGTAGAAAGGCGGAAAAAGGAAGGCCCAGGACGAGATGGTTGGATGACGTGGAAGACTACCTGAAAACGATGAATATAAGCCAATGGAGGAGAAAGGCACAAGCGAGCTCTGAATGGAAGGACATGGCCAGACAGGCAAAGACCCATCCATGGTTATGATGCCAAAAGAAGAAGTGTAATAATTTAAGAGCGTATGGTCTTAATGTCGGTCCTTCGATAAGCCTCCAGCATGCAGTTTCTGGTCTTTTTAAGTTCCTCCAGTTAGATTCTGCCATCAAACTGCAAACTGGAACTACATAACATCACAGATCTAATGTAAGGCCAGGTATAATTGAATCTTCTTGGCCTTTGTTGTTTGATCCTGAAAATGAAAGGTTGACTTATTAGTAGAGAGCGGAATATATGTAAAGTGCATATAGATGCATATATTGCATATTTTCAGACAACAAACACAACATTGCATATTTAAGCTAAACACGATTTATTTTGCATGTTTTAAATATAAATTATATAAAAGTTTAAAATTTTCCTCTCTTAGTTTGAATTTTATAACTTCGATATGAACGAGCTCGTTATTTATCTATCTATCGCTCATCCGGACTTTCCCATTACTACCTGAATTTAACAATTATGGGCGTTCCCAAAAAAATATTATTTTATTAGCGTAGCAAGTCGTAGGTACCAACCTGCTTTTAAGGGTCTAATAATTATTTTGTCAGTTTCCGGCCAACATTTGTTTAAAGTAAACCTTGTATCGTATTTAGTGTTTTTGAAGTGATTGGTATATATGAGATTTAGATATGTCTACCATTCAAAAAAGTGCTTGGATAAAGTGTTTTCCCGAGTTAAAGCTAAGTGGAGACAAAGTATTTTGCAAGGACTGTTCCAAAATCGTAAGTTACATTCATTTTCACATTTCATTTTTTAAATGAGGAACTGACAAACAAAAGCATCATGTCCCACAAAAGAAATTTTTCTGGAAAGAGTGTTTTTATTCGACAAATTCGCTTTTACTTCTATAAAGACGGACATAGAGAGAAGCATCAAAATACAAAAATCCATCAAATTGTAGACAATTCCGCTTTTGTTCTTCAGCTTAAGTAACGTACTTTGTTCTTTAAGTAACGTACAAATTACCATAAAAGTTAATTTTAGTTTTTTACCAGATCTAATAAAGTCATTAGAACAAAGGAATTTACAAATAAAGTGATTCGGTTAATCTTATTAACACTTTTTCTGCTCATTGTCAAAAAATTCCCGGAAATACAGGGATTACAATTAGAAATAAATTAAAAAATGTTTTAGAAAAAAATGAGGGCTTCGATTGTTTGAGAAAAGTTGTACGTATTTTTGAAGGCAACTTTTCTGAAGATCTTACGACTTAATATATTGTTTTATTTTTGAGTATTTTTAATATGCATTTGCATATTTAGACAAATTTAGAAAAAATACCTGCATATTTGTAGTAAAAGTAATGCATATATATGCGCATATTTTTTGGTAATGTTGTGTTGCATATATTCCGCTCTCTATTTATTAGTATTTTTGCCATAGGTGCTCTTTTCTTCACTATTTGTCTGTTTCTGGTGAAAAAAATCTTCTGCTCTTGTGGACTCTGATGTATTTGGCTTCTTTTGATTTGATTCTGTTTCCTCTCGTCGTGAGTTACACTACTGGTAAGAGAAACTAGTAGTAGATGATAAATTGAGTCTTCTCCATGGTCATTTTTATTTTCCATTTATCCGTAAAGGGCTAAATTCTTCCTAAGTGATCTTTCAATGCCTCGACCATTTTTCTGTCTTCTTTTCCTGCGGCTTAAATCGCCATATCATCCACGTAGAGGACTGTATTTGTTCTGACGTCTTAGGGCAAATCTGAAACAAAAATAATATATAAAATGGGAGGTAAAATATTCCTCTGAGGCGTTCCTTCCTGAACTTCTTGCATCCTGGACATTTTAGTATAAATGGATATTTAGCTGAAACCTGAAATTTTCTGTTAGTCAAATATGCGCTGCCAACTTAGATTGCGCTTTTTCCAAACTTTGTCATACGCTTTTTCTATGTCGCGAGTAGCAATTCCTGTTTTGTGGTTTCCATTTAAGCGGATTTTTGTTTCGATGACAACTCTTGCTAATTTAAGTTAGCAATTTCTTCCTCTTCTGAATACAAATTGTTCTTCTTCTTTCTGCATATTTCATGAGTCTTCGAGTCTTCCGTAAAGGATTTTTTTCAAGACTTTTCCAAATGGTTCCAGTATAGATATTGGCGTGCAGCTTTCTGTCTTCTTGCATCCTTCAGAAATATCTGTAGATGTAGAAAAATTGCACTATATTTTTCTTTAGGTGTTACTTTAGGGAATATTATGGATATTTTCCATTCCTGGTGATATGTTTCCTTTTTGTTTTCTTATTACTGTCGCAACTTCTGCTGCACTTAGGTTTTCTAAGGATTGGTAGAATTCATTTATTCCTATTATCCTCCCGTATTTCTCATTTACCATTTCTATGGTTTCTACACCTGACATATTTTGATGCTGCTTGTGTATTTCTGTCATTTTCTTCATTCACTTTTTCCTGAGTTTTGTAATGTGTTCCTTTATCGTGTACTCTTCTTTTTCTTTGGTATCGTCGCAGGTCGTGAGGTTGACACTTAAAGAAGATAGGCTATGTATTGCGCATCCCTCCCTATCCCTTACAAATGTTAGATTTACTTATATTTTTTCGTGTGACCGAAATCATGTAGTGAACAAATTATGGACTTTTATTCATCATCATCACTGTCACTACCAATATCAATCCCCTTTACCAACATGCCCTGCCTAAGCCTCTCCCTCCCACCAAGTCTTCTTTCTTTTTCCCACTCCTCTCGGAACTTGCAATTCTTCATGTTGGATGATATTTATGGCAGTTCGAAATGTTCAAACTGTCAAGAGACAAGGTGGGTGGCAGTTTGAACATTGAATGCAAGCGAAAAGCAATGTTTATTTTTAAAATTAACTTTTTTTTCTATTTTCTGACTTCAGTAAAATGTATTTTGAATTAAATAAAATAAATACATTCTTTTTGTGTCAATTGTATTAAAAAAAATCTTGGGCACCCTGTATAAATAATTATATTTATAAGAAAAGTTTTAGATTTATTTTACTCATATTTGGGTATTAAGGATGTAAAATTCTGTTTAATTTTTATCTAGATAAACGGACAAGTGATGAATGCAAATTATAGATTCTCCCATCTCCGCTGTTTATCGGTCTGCATGTTTTATAAATTGTAAAAATCTCAGACAATAGATTGTTACTAAGGATTCTGCATTTCGACCTAACAGAGAATGTTTTCTTTTCTCTTTGTTTAATTATATTTAAGTTTATATTACTGGATAGTGAATTGAATAACCTTTCAAATAAGCTAGCACATGACCTCTATTCTTATTTAAAAAAAATCATCGATTACGTCATCACGCCCAGATGGATGGCGTCTCTAGTATAACATAACCATATGCCAGAATATAATAATTTAAAAATAAAAATCGACATTTTTCGGGATTTTGCCTTAAAATCGTCGGCTTGCGAAATAACGAATTATTCCATATATTTGCACGGGGGCGGTTTTTCCATTGGTTCACTTGTGCAGTGAACACAATAAATAAAATTTCATTAAAATAAAGTTTTTTTTAAATCTTATTAATACTACATTATCATTAAAATATATCTTTGAAATATCATAGAATCATTAAAATATAACTTTATTTATGAATCATATTTATTTGCTCTACGCCGCTAGATGCACGTGGCAAGTGCAGATACTTATGTTTTGGTGCAGAATTCAAATTGAACCAGCCGGTGCTAACCTACGCCTGTAGTTAGAAAGAGAAATCTTAAAATCGGTGAAAAAGCATTTCGCCTATCTAAAGCAGTGAGGATTTGTGCAGTGCACCCAGAGACCAGTGGAGCGTTTCTGCGTTTCGGTTCACAGTTTGGTACAATATTTTCTGTTGGTGTTATCTTCATACTTTAATGCTCGTGTTATCCATGTTTTTTCAAAACACAAAAATCGAAGAATGGATTTTTTGTGTAAATAAAATGAATAAATTCAATAAATTGAATACAAAAATTACAGACATTTTTATATTATTTTTAAAGTTTAAATTTTGTTTCTAATTCGCTTTGATTTATTAATGTATTGCATACGATAATAAAACGTATGTCATATTTCTTATATGTTTTATAGGAACAACAGTAATAAATAATATCAAATTTAGACAAAAACTGGCGAGGCCCTCAAAAATTTTTTGCCTTTGCCACAATTGCCCGCGGCTCTTATCCACCATTTCTATAATTACATTCCTTAATAGAACACCCTTTTTAAATTAGCAAAAGCGGCCACTGTATTTGCACTAGTCCTTGGCGCCAATGCCAATGTGTTTTAAATGCATTAATTTTTTTCGAATCCTGAGAAAACTGATAAGTATTTTTTTAAAATTTAAACGCAGAATGAAAGATTAAATTATTACTGAGGGCCGAAAGTCACTTAGAATAACCAAATAGTATATTAAGTATGGAGAACGGTAAGGGTTTTATACCGATCGAAGACAATTGTTTGAAGCGGAGCGACGACTCCAATTATTGTCTGAGATCGGTTACCCTTAACGTTCGACATGCTTATAACGTTTTTTGCACGATTGATACCATTATAAATTATAAAATTAAACATTTTCGTCATATTGACTAGTTTCGTTCATTTTATCAAGATAGATACTTTGGTTGTTAGGTAGTAACTAGGGTGCATAACAACAATGGAGAATTGAGTTTTTATTTAGTTGTCAATAATTTTAAGTACAATTTTGATTATTATAAATTAAAGTATGAGCGAAAGTGAATTTGAAGAAATTGAACGGGCTTGGGAAGAAGGGTGTTCCGCAATTATTCCTGAAAAATCCAAAATCCGTTATCAAAATACCTACCAAAGTTTTAAAAAATGGTGCGAAGCCAAGAATTTAAGAATCGAAGAAAAGACTCTATTGGCATATTTCGTTCAAAGACATATGAAGTTGAAAGCTCCTGGAAGCCTCTGGGCAGAATATTCAATGATTAAATCCACCGTTTTTCTTTATGATGGCATTGATATTTCCAAGTTTTCAACTTTGATCGCGTATTTGAAGAGAAAAAATGTTGGCTATAGGCCTAAGAAAGCGAGCATTTTTACACGGGAGCAATTTGAAAAATTTCTGATGGAAGCACCGGATGAAGAATTTCTAGTTCACAAGGTAATATAAACTAGTTTAGGTAAAAGAAATACTCTAATAAAGATTTTTTCATAATTTGTAGGTCGCAATGATATTGGGAATATCTGGTGCCTGTAGAAGAGAAGAATAATATAATATTACTATGAATGACATCCAACAAACCGATGGTTTAATGATTGTAAAAGTACCCAATACAAAAACGAACATCCAGCGTACTTTTACAGTCGTTAATAAACCAGACGATAAAATTCCATATTTAGAAATTCTGCAAAAGTATATAAAACTTCGTCCATTACAAGTAAAATCAAATCATTTGTTCTTAGGATACGCCAAAGAAAAATGTCGTGCTCAAGTAATAGGGAAAGGGACAATCGGGGGCTGGCCTTCTCAAATTGCCAAATTCTTAAATTTGCCTAATCCCGAGAACTATACTGGCCATTCGTTCAGGAGGACATCAGCAACGCTTTTGGCTAATAAAGGTGTTGATGTCCTCGTATTAAAGCGTCATGGAGGTTGGCGTTCATCGACAGTGGCAGAAAGCTATGTAGAAGATTCTCTTCAAAATAAAATAGATTTTGCCGAAAAAATATTGTGCAATACTAGTAATACTACTAATGTATGCGATTCTGCAGGAGTTTCTGTTAGAAGTGAAACCACAGCCCAAACAAGCGAGAATTCATTAAATAATTTAACAAATTGTACCATAAGTTTCAATATTAATAAATAATTCGTTAGTTTTCTTTATTCTTTCAAAAAATAAATTAAAATTAAGAGATTTTTTAACTCGACGGTAAGTGAATTACTTACCGTCGAGTTGCTAATAAATGTCACCTACTGACGTAAAATCTGTCACGGTAATCAGTCAAAAATGATCAATCGTGCAAAAAGCTATTTGAAATTTAAAATCACACTAAATTTTCTCTTTTTTTCACCCCTGTAACTTATTAAAATAAAGATTATAGAAGTTTTCAGGGACTTTCGGCCCTCGGTAATAATGCAATATTTCTTTCCGTGTTTAAATTTTTTAAGAATACTTATTAGTTTTCTCGGGATTCGAAAAAAATTAATGCATTTAAACACATTATCGCGCAATTTTGCGCCTACGCCCTTAAAGACTACTTACTACTACTACTACTACTACTCAATAAAATATTTTTTTGGCTATTTTCGCAATGACCGAAATTTATTATTTACCTATAAAGTTACTATACGGAATGTATAGTTGCCCTCGGAATCAATAGTTGTCTTAATTGAATGCGGTTCCAGTGTCCGTCTATGTCTTGGTTAACCAGTTTCTAGTTTAAGAGCCCATTAAGTCGCCATATACTTGAATTAAACCCGAGTGGTCAAGAAAGAAATACGATATCCATGTAGATGCCGGCGAAATTGCCTGCTGAAATTTAGAGACCATACACCCTTCACTGAATCCCGGAGAAACCATATGCCTCTTGTTTATCGTTTCCTTTAATTGCCCTAATTTTTTCGTTCATTGATTTGTGTTAGTTCTAAAATAGAAAAAAAAATTTATTTTAAACTAAAATTATTGGTACCTTTTCAAAGCAACAAAAATTTATATTAAAGCATTAATAAATATTGACATTGTTATTTTTTACAAAAATATGGTAATCTCTAAAGATCCAATAAGGCCGATGCCACATTATGCGTTTTGACCGGATGCGTTTCCGCCGCATCCGATGAAAACGCATAGTGTGACAGATCGGTCCGGTTGCGTTGGAAACGGATGCGTTTTGAGTTATCGGTACGCGCTTACAAACTGCACCAGACTAAACGTATAGTGTAACAGGTCGGTCCGGTTGCGTTGGAAACGGATGCGTTTTCACCGCATCCGGTCAAAACGCATAATGTGGCATCAGCCTAAGGTGCAAGTTGGAAGTGTACAGTAAAATAATCCAGCAAGAAAAAAGTATCAACTACCTGGGAGTACTAATGCACAGTTATGGTGATACAGAAGCGGAAGTTGCTCAACCAATAAACAAAGCCAACAGAATAGCAGGATGTAGTTAGACCAATTATGCGGACACTGCGGAAATAAGACCTGACCACCACAAGAACAGAAAGACTGATGGAAACGTGTGAAATGAAAATAGTTCGAGATATCACAGGAAAATCATTATGGGACAGACAACATAGCACAGACCTCAGGCAAAGCTGTAATATAGAGAACATAAATGACTGGATATTGAAAAGAAAAAAGAATGGTACTGCTCTATAAGCAGAATGGGAGAAGGAAGACTGGTAAATAAAGCACGAGACAGATCATCAAACGGCCGAAGGAGTATAGGAAGGATAAGGAAGAGATGAAGTGACAACCTGGATATCTGATGAGGAGGCATCCGACGATGGAACAGGCGCGAGCCTATTAAGGAAGCAGGAAGAAGAAGAAGAAGAAGAAGAATAAGAAGAAGAAGAAGAAGAAGAAGAAGAAGAAGAAGAAGAAGAAGAAGACAGTGTTATTAAGATTTAAGATCCTTTGTAAAAGGTATATTTATTATATTGTGATTATTATACAGGGTGTCCCGAAAAGATTGGTCATAAATTATACCACAGATTCTGGGGTCAAAAATAGGTTGATTGAACCTGACTTACCTATATACAACAGTGCACACAAAAAAAGTTACAGCCATTTGAAGTTACAAAATGAAAATCTTTTTTTTTTCATCTATCGAAAACTCTTACTGCCTTACTAATAAAACACTCGTATTCTAAGGTTATTCCGTATTTATATCTAGAATAGTTATAATAGGTATAAGGTAGATATAATACGAAAATAATTTGTTACCAATAAACTCGGTATAAGTTAGTTATAAGTATTCCCACTTTATTCCGAAATAATAGTTTGGCAACGGCGCAATCTTCTACACAATTGCATAAAACAACGATATATTGAGTGAAATATGTCAATTTTGACTTTTCTCTACAACTGACAAGCCAAATTCCGTCATTTTTCGTACTTTGTATTTTCTGCTATATTTTAATAAATCGTTATTTCATATGTTGTATGTTGAGTTTGAGTATTTTATAAAATGGCTTCAAATAAAAGAGAACGTTACATTAAATGGGAAAGTGAAGAAAAAGTAAACAAACTGATTTATTTTACTTATAAATGCAATGTAAATATGTTAATTTCAGCATATTGTGAGAGATGTTCTACATATTATAGAAAATAAAGACCTTATTTTTCTTGTAGATTGGAGGATAAGCCTCCGCTTGTTTACAATAAGTGAATCACCTACTAATTTTTCTAAAAACTTTACATCATCTTTAGGAAACCGGATTTTTATTCTGCATTCTTTGAAAAGGAATTTATGCTTTCTTTGAAAGTTTTCCTTTTTCGTGTATTTTACATCATCATGTTAATTAAATTATCAACTTCCTCGTTAGCCGCAATACCTCTTAAACACATTTTTTTATTATATGTCTACTCAAAAAACAAATCAAAAAATAATAAATTTTTGTCTCTGATGACTTTGACATTCATAAAATAGGTTATACCAGACTTAAACAAGGGTGTGGGTCGGTATAAACTTGGACTAAATTCTTATACCAAGTATAACTTATACCGAAGTTATTCCATGTTTATTGGTAGTGATTTTGCCTATACTTGATTTATTCTCAGTATAACTTTTATACTTGGTTTATTAGTAACAGTGTTAGAGGTTTTTTATTGAAAATGGACATGAGGAATTTTTATCACAGCAACATCTTAAAAAAAAATTATAGTGAAATTTGTGCACCCCATAAAAATTTTATGGGGGTTTTGTTCCCTTAAACCCCCCAAACTTTTATGTACGTTCCAATTAAATT
Source organism: Diabrotica virgifera virgifera (assembly GCF_917563875.1). Lineage (NCBI taxonomy): Eukaryota > Metazoa > Arthropoda > Insecta > Coleoptera > Chrysomelidae > Diabrotica > Diabrotica virgifera. The sequence continues at coordinate 26,158,424 of NC_065446.1, read as the reverse complement.
ATTATTGTGGCACCATTAGTTAAACACAATATTTTTAAAACTTTTTTGCCTCTTAGTACTTTTTTGATAAGCCAGTGTTTATCGAGATATTTTGAATATTTGTCGAATCCACCACCTATTTGTATATGGTTCAGTATGATTATAGACACCTGTTAATAATCTGAAAATGTATTTATAACTTAAATTTTTTGGTACATTTTGAAAAAGAAGCCATATCTCGATAAAAGTTGACTTATCAAAAAAAGACTAAGAGGCAAAAAAGTTTTAAAAACACTGCGTTTAACTAATGGTACCACAATAATAGTTTAATTGGAACGTACACAAACATTTGGGGGGTTTAAAGGAACAAAACCCTCATAAATTTTTTATGTAAATATAGTAAAAAGGAAGCCGCATCTCGATAAAAACTGGCTTATCGAAAAAATACTAAGAGGCAAAAAAATTTTAAAAACGTTGTGTTCAACTAATGGTACCACAATAATGAATTAATTGGAACGTACACAAAAGTTTGGGGGTGTTTAAGGGAACAAAATCCCCATAAATTTTTTATGGGGTGGACAAATTTCACTATAATTTTGTTTTAAGGTGATCCTGCCATAAGAATGATACATGCCCGTTTTCAATAAAAAATCTCTGAGAGTTTTAGATATCTTGAAAAAAATCAATTTTCATTTTGTAACTTCAAAGGGCTGTAACTTTTTTTATGAGCACATTTGTACTAAGGTAAGTTAGGTTCAACCGAACTATTTTTGACCCCAGAATGTGTGGTATAATTTATGACCATTCTTTTCGGGACACCCTGTATATTGTGATTTATACAGCCAGCTACAGAAATTTTATTTTCCTCGTGGATTTTATTATGGTAGGGGAGCAAAGTATGCTAAATGTGCAGTCACTCGAGCGCTTTGGGGACCTATTGGGTTGTGATTATTAGGTCCTAAAACCAAAAAAATTTAAGTAAAATTTTCCATTTTAGTAAGGACTTCCCATTTTTTAATTTAATTTTCCATTTCCAACAAACTTTTTTCCGATTATAGCGCCATCTATCCAACGGCGGATCCAGCAACCTTGCATGGTGGGGGCAATGAAATAAAAATTTTCTCGTGACTGACGTACGCAGGATTCTTTTTCGGGATGGGCTGTTATTTTCTTATTCTTCATGTACCATGTCTTTTCAGAACGTTGGTTACCATCAAAAGTATCTTAATTTTAATTATTGGCACCCTAAACCAACCATGAAGTTCGTCTTCGTCCTGGACTGCGTTTGCCTACTATTTTCACTTGAATAATATTTTGTAGCATATATTTATGACCTCTCATTAAATGTCAGAAATAATCCAGCTATCTCTTCTTGATGCTTTTTATAATCGCAGTAGTCTTGCTAAGACATTCTAGTATTGTGTAGTTTCGAATCTTCTCCATCCAATAAACTCTAAAATTCTTCTCTTGCACCATATTTCGAGAGCCTCAAGGCGATTTAGTTCGATTTTATTCACAGTCCAAGACTCGACACCAAACAGTAAGACCGAGAACACGTAGCAGCGAAGTAGTCGGATCCTTAATGCCAATTTTAGGTCTCTGTTACATAATACTTTGGACATCCTTCTAAAAGCGGCTCTTATTCGGGGGGTTTTCTTAAATGGTCAAATTACCATAACATGGCACCGGCAATTAATTACTATTTTTATCTTGTCTCTGGCATTGAATTGAATAGATGGCAATTGAATAGATTTATTGTGGGACTTTTTCATTTATTATATTCCAAAGACTTTTAATAATTTTCGATTCCAAGGAATTCTGCCGTATTTATGTTTCAGTTATCAACAGGACATAAAATTCACTATTTATGTTCAGTCGTAACCTTTTTCTTAAAAACAGTGTCAATAGACACCAAGCGAGGTCTCAAGGAGGGGGCAATTGACTCCATTGATCCCCCCTTGGATCCGCGCCTGCATCTATCCATAATTCAAAAAAATGTTTCGAATAAAAGTTGTTTATTTTTATACAAACAATCCAAATCTGCAATAAGAAACGGGGGCTACCATTTAAGATTTTAAAGTATCCCCCCACCTCACCTCCGTGGGGGGGTCGTGTTTGGAACCATTCGATAGATTTTTCAAAAATATTGATAAAGTGTATTTTGCAGTTTTTCGATATGATGTTTATTTTGCGAAAGATCGCGGGACTTGTATTTAAAATTTTAAATTTACCCCCCACCCCTCTCCGTGGGGGGTCAAGTTTGGTATTTTTCTATAGATTTTTGAAAAATATTGAACACGTAGTTTTTAGTTTTTCAATTTGACGTTCATTTCGCGAAATATTCGCTTTTTTTTGTGAAACTTTTTGACTCACCCATTTCCGTACGCCCCGCTCAAATCGTCCTTTTTTTTTTAATATAGACTCTTTTGCATGTACTTAACTTACCTTATCTTAATCTGACAATTTCGAGTATTTTTAAGGATAAATTTTTTTTTCGGGCCCCCCTGAACGAACTCCCCTGTGTTAAGAGCCAATATATGGTGGAGGTACATCTGCAGGGTACCACGTTTCTCCCCATATGATAATCTGACGCGCTCGAGTAACTGCAAAAATCCCCGCTTGGGCTCCCCTACCATTAACATTTCTACACGAAAATATGTTTTTAAAAATAGATCCATGTTTTGAGATAAAAGAGGAATGAATATTTCCTGTGTTGAATGTCCCTAATATTATGTTGTAACGTATCAAAATACCGATACCTACATTACATTTTGTGAAAATTGTCGTGACAAGAAAAACAATCAGTACATACAGGGTGAGTCATGAGGAACTGTACATACTCCTACCTCGTATAGAGGCTCCTATGGGGAATAAGAAATGACCATTAAAAAGTGTCTGCTCCCATTGTTTAATAATATACAGGGCGAGTTTCGCATTTTGACAGAAATTTTTATTCGTCATAATTTTTGAACGGTCAGATCGATGTGTCTCTTATTTTGGCCAATCGTTACACTATTACTACCTAATCAACTAATTTATTCAAACTAGAAAAAAATCAGGTCCGGCTTTAAAAAATTAGTTCGTTTGGGTCTTAGAAAAAATTTCACCCTGTATACGCTTTTTGAAAACTCTAATATGAATTTTACAAATTAGACAAATATGCAATTAAAAGGGCATATTTATTTTTTTCCGCACACGATTACTTAATTTTTAATAAAAAAAATCAAATTTCACTATGAATTAAAAGTTTGGTAAAGTGAACCATGTATTTAAAAAAAATAACTTATATTACAAAAATTAATTTTTTTGCACAAATAAGTAATTTATGCTACCATCCAATCAACTGATTTATTCAAACTAGAGAAAAATCAGGTCCGGATTTAAAAAATTAGTTCGTTTTGGTCTTAGAAAAAATTTCACCCTGTATACGCTTTTTGAAAACTCTAATATGAATTTTACAAATAAGACAAATAGGCAATTAAAATGGCATATTTATTTTTCCCCACACGATTACTTAATTTTTTATTAAAAAATCAAATTTGTCAAAATCGGAATTTTAACCTAAAAATGAAAAAAAAAATTAACCCACGGTTTAACTCGCTACAACTCTGTTCCACTTTAATATTTTTTTTCTGAAATTTTTACAGCACATACCTCTTACCATTGTGAAGACTATGAAAATTGTTGTGGACTTTCAGTCTTCTTCTTGTAAAAGTTGCAAACTTGTAAATCGCAAAAATTAGGTGGAAAAATTTAAAATTTATCAATTTGATCACGTCTATGTTAAACTATAGAGTCCAAAAGAAGTGTTATGGGAAGTTTTAGATGTAGACGTGTTATAGAAAAAAAGATGGTAAAACTTTTAATTTTAAGAAAAACGTTGTTTTTGTAAATTAATTTTTGTAAAAAAAGTTAATTTTTTTAAATCTATGCAAAAACTTTGCCAAACTTTTTATGCATAGTCAAATTTGATTTTTTAATAAAAAAATAAGTAATCGTGTGGAAAAAAAATAAATATGCCATTTTAATTGCCTATTTGTCTTATTCGTAAAATTCATATTAGAGTTTTCCAAAAACGTATACAAGGTGAAATTTTTCCTAAGACCCAAACAAACTAATTTTTTAAATCCGGGCCTGAATCAGTTGATTGGGTGATAACAAAAATTAAATATTTGTTAAAAAAAATTCATTTTTGTAATAAAAGTTATTTTTATTTTAATCTATGGTTCACTTACCAAACTTTTAATTATTCATAGTCAAATTTGATTTTTTTTATAAAAAATTAAGTAATCATGTAGGGAAAAAAATAAGTATGCCATTTTAATTGCCTATTTGTCTAATTTATAAAAATCATATTAGAGTTTTCAAAAAGCGTATACAGGGTGAAATTTTTTCTAAGACCAAAACGAACTTATTTTTTAAATCCGGGCCTGATTTTTTTCTTGTTTGAATAAATCAGTTGATTGGTGGTAACATAAATTAAATATTTGTTCAAAAAAATTAACTTTGGTAGTAAAAGTTAATTTTGTTAAATCTATGGTTCACTTTACCAAACTTTTAATTCATAATCAAATTTGATTTTTTTATAAAAAAAAATTAAGCAATCGTGTGCGGAAAAAAATAAATATGTTATTTTAATTGCCTATTTGTCTAATATGTAAAATTCATATTAGAGTTTTCAAAAAGCTTATACAGGGTGAAATTTTTTCTAAGACCAAAACGAACTAATTTTTTTAAAGCCGGACCTGATTTTTTTCTAGTTTGAATAAATCAGTTGATTAGGTGGCAATAGTGTAACGATTGACCAAAATAAGAGACACATCGATCTGACCGTTCAAAAATTATGACGAATAAAAATTTCTGTCAAAATGCGAAACTCGCCCTGTATATTATTAAACAATGGGAGCAGACACTTTTTAATGGTCATTTATTATTCCCCATAGGGGCCTCTATACGAGGTAGGAGTATGTACAGTTCCTCATGACTCACCCTGTATACATAATATGATTTTAATTTCAGTAAAAAAAGCGCCGAAAATGATCCTGTTAGATTAAAAGTCTAGTTTAAACCACACACCAACTCAATGATATTTTTTTATTTGAATATCTTCCTATAAATAGGCTTACTCATAACTATATAAAATGTATCTATTTCTTAAAATTTCCCCTTATTTTCACTTTTCATAATTTTACCTTATTATTTGTCTCCTCTTCGAAGATCATTGTTACTATACATAATAAGGGGTTCAAGATTTCCCTGGAATGATAAGCAAAATTCTTTTAAAATTAAGAGCCATACTCCTCGCTACTCCTGCAAATTCATTGACTTCAGCCTTCGTCATATTGGTACCAATGTGTGCACCTGATATACCGCATGTATCTAACGTAATACCTCTGACACTTAACTGTTAGGTACAATCAACTGAATCTTAGAATCTGTACCATCATCGTTCTCAAAAGTTCTGTACAGAAGATCATCTTTTAGTACCAGGCAATTCTATTGACTACAAGTAGGACTTAACTTCTGGACTGCATGTTTTCAAGTCTTGCCAAGAAGTTAGAAGTTCATTCACCTCGACACATCCAATCTAATACTCTTTTTATACATGGATCATACGGAATGGGACGTTTCGATGCCGCCGGTTCATCGCCGGCCGTTTCGATGCCGCCGGTTCATCGCCAGTCCATTTCATCGCCGTCATATCTCGCATTTTCTAGAATTCTTAATTAATACTACAAATAACTAATAATTGTAACTGTCGAAAATTCGGAAATATATCAGTTAGAGATTAACTCACTGGCGATGAATCGGCCGGCATCGGCATCGAACTGGCGGCATCGAAACGGCGGCGATGAAACGTCCTAGACCCTTTGCTTAGACGCCTTGTAGCTGTTAGAAGGCCAGAGTTACTATTTTTTAAATTAAGAAAATCTGATGTGGAAATAATATCACTTTTGAGACAATTAAATTAGTAAGATGCTATTTATGTTCCTTATTCTTTTATATGCTGTTAAAGGTTGGACTGTAACGAATACACATCACAAAAAACTGGAAGCGTTTGAAATATGGGTGTATCGGAGAATCCCACAGTAAGTTATAAGGGTAGATAGGGTTCGTAATAAGGATGTTTGGCAGGAGATGGGAAAAGATACGGAAGTGGACAGAATATGTAGTTAAAAATCGAAAACTGGAAAATTTTGGCCATGTTATTCGTCACCCATAGAAATATAATATACTTAGTTTCATAATACAAGGCAAAATAGACGGAAGAATCGATCCAGGTCGAAGAAGAACGTCATGGTTTAGAAAAATGAGAGAATGGTTAAATAGATCTCCTGCATCCTTTTTTTGAGCTACCTTCAACAAAATTAGTATAGCCAATTTGATAACCAATGCAAGAGGATCGAGCATGGCACAGGAAAAAGAAGAAAAAGAAATATACAGTGTGTCAATTTAAAAAGGTACCACCTTCTATAATTTGGTCCCTATAGAAAATCTAAAAATATTCAAAAACAGGTCAAATTTATTTCTGATGGGGACATTTTGTAGACCACTTTTCAACTACATTACATCAACCCTCTAGCGGGGGCGGACACAACCCCCAAAATCTCTAACGGAAAGGGGGTTGAGTGATACCTCATTTTAAAGGTCACTCAACCAGGTTTTCAAAAATATAACATACATTATATTTCTTTTCGGTACTTTTGGAGAAATCAAGTGAAACCGTACAGATATTAAGTATTACAGTATTAAGTTCAGAACTCCAAATTTTTTTTTGGATATTGAACTCCAAATTGAGTTTTTTTGGAGTATTGGAGTATTTCGAGTATTTTTTGGAGTATTTTTGGAAAATTCAAGGAAAACCGTCAAGACATTAGATATCGAGTTCGGAACTTAAAAAAAAGGGGATCCTCCACCTCGGTACCACCCTCTATAATTTAGCCCCTATATAAAATTTACAAATATACAAAATACGTCAAATTTATTTGTGAGGGGGTTATTTTGTAGCCTAGTTTTCAACTACATTACATCAAACGTCTAGTGGGGCGGACACAACCACCAAAATCTTAACAGAATGGAGAGTTGAGTGATACCTTATTTTAAAGATTGTTCAACCACCTTTTCAAAATTACCACATATATTATATTTCTTTTTTATTACTTTTGGAAAAATCAAGCGAAACCGTAAAGATATGAAGTATTGAGTTCAGAACTCCAAAATTTTTTTGGAGTATTGAGTCCAAGATTTTTCCAAAAGTACTGAAATAAATACCAAATGCATGTGGTATTTTTAAAAAGGTAGTTGAACGACCATTAAAATGAGGTATTACTCAACCCCCGTCCATTAAAGATTTTGAGAGTTGTGTCCGCCCCTGCTAGAGGGTTAATGTGATTTAGTTAAAAACTGGTATACCAAATGCCCCCTCACAAATAAATTTGACATGTTTTTGCATACTTTTAGATTTTCTATGGGAACAAAATTGTAGAGGGCGGTACCTTTTC